>NC_048226.1:69206754-69208586 GCF_002007445.2 Ailuropoda melanoleuca
GGTACCAGCCTGCCACCCAGAGTCTCCTCAGCTGAATACACTTAGGAACAAAGATGACAAATTATAGAATGAAATGAACTAAACAGGTAAGGTAGAATCACATAAAGTCTTGGCACCCAAAGGGTGGCAGCACCCAAAGGGAGTCTACAAAGGACTTCTTGGTGTTCACAAAAAGCACGGTGAGAGCAAGCCTGCACTAGCTGCTGGATGCCAGAATCACACAGAAAGTCTCATACGAAGACATGGAAATCCACCTGAATATAATAAATCCATCAAATAATATAAACAATATTTATCCAATGTAGAACTGCATTTCACACTGAGAGGAGGAGGCTGGGCTATGGCTCTTGGAAGATTCTCTTTTTCTATTTGAGGAGCGAAGATGAATACAGTCAAATACAATAACAGGATAAGAAAGACATGGTGGATTTAACCTATTTCCTCTCAGGCCAGGACACAGCAATCATTCTTTTCCACAGTTACTATCACTTATCAGACAGTGGCCCAGCTTCAGAGGACACAGGCATTTAGAAACACAAATGAAAGCGTATACAAATTGTGTTAGGTTTTCAGAGGGAAGCTCAGTGAAATAAGTCAAAGTATCTGAACCTAGACATATTTCTACATCTGACAAGCAGTACTGATGTAGAGATTCACTTCTTCTCCTGGGCCTTGGTGCCCTCATTGGCAAACTGTGGAAATTGGCCTGGAGCAGTGGTTTGCAAACTGTGTCCTGGGGAGCCCCTTGGAGCTCAAATGGAGCTAGCCAATGGAAAGTAGTCCCCATATGCAACTCCACTTTTGTCTGTCTGGTACATCACACTTCAGTGTAAAATTCTGTTTAAATAAAGGATTCTATGGCCAAACAACATTTGAAAACCCTCCAGCAGACATCACTATACATTTCCAATACTAACATTCCATGGATCAGTCCTCATGACTAGAACAATCTTAGTAAAAGCCTCTATTCATCCCATAATAAGACAATTTTTCACCTCTAAATTTTAAATTACCAGTAAGAAAGCAAAATTAGGTTGGCCCAATTGCTTAATTCTCTATATATGTCTGTCAGGAAGTGTTTGAGTCTTAAAGTTAGTCTCATTCATGTAGACGAATATATGATAAAACCCCTCATGGCCTAAAGAGAAGAATCTTGGTAGATTTCAAATAATTGTTAGTTAAATTGAATTTTTATATATCAAATGTAGATAACCTTACTCTCAAAAATCTCTAATAAATTTTATTTTTGGTGTGACCTCTGACAGTTGTTCTCAAGCCCAGCACCTGCTATTATCAAGGATGCTCCTTTGATAAGATTAAGGGATCCTTCCTTTTGTACTAAGGTGTGGGGGGACTCTCCACTGCCAATTCCTCCACTGCGATGAGCTTTCACAACACGCCAACACAACAATAATCTTGTTTTCCCATTAGGAATCAAGATCTGCTTCCATTCATGGTCTCTATTCTTCCTGTGACCTTGAACCTGCATGTCCTGTGTCCTTGGTTGATGCCATTCCTGAGCTGTAAGCCCACTGAAAACAAAACAGAGCCCCCTCAGTATCTAGCAGGGTTCTTTGCATACAATAGATAACCAATAAATAACTAAACATTAGTGTAAGAAACATGTGACAAAGACCAACAGGTGTAAATCAGACTTTAATTCCATTATTAACATTTGGATATCTATGCAAGTCAATCATATCTTATGGTACACACAAAATGTGCTTCTAGGAACTCCCCAAGTAGGAACTTTTGCTCCAACTGTCAACAGCAAAAATTACTTCCTACTTTTTTTGCTTGGACACAATCATTGCCTTTGGGGCTCCCATTAT
>NC_048226.1:69209240-69260472 GCF_002007445.2 Ailuropoda melanoleuca
ATTTTGGAGAAGTTCACACTAAATGATTTTGGGAAAGATCAGTGTCCTCCAGATGTTTTGTAAGCCAAGTCAACCTGTATTCATTCACTGAAATAAAAATCTGACAGACTAACATTTGGCGCTTTGTTGGAGGGTCATGGGATGGATCACTGCTTTATTTTGTCAATATGTATGTTTTATTTATTTATTTATTTAAAGATTTTATTTATTTATTTGACAGAGAGAGAGACAGCCAGCAAGAGAGGGAACACAAGCAGGGGGAGTGGGAGAGGGAAAAGCAGGCCCCCAGCACAGCAGGGAGTCCGATGCGGGGCTCCATCCCAGGACCCCAGGATCATGACCTGAGCCGCAGGCAGAAGCTTAACGACTGAGCCACCCAGGAGCCCCTGTATGTTTTATTTAGAAAGCATTACTCCATGGCACTTTCATAGGCTATGGAACACTGATAAGATGAGAGCTCAGTGTAATAACTAATGTTCACAACAAGATTCCTAAATCAAGAAGCGAAACATAGGCTAGGCCTTTTTACTAAGGCAGTGATATACTTACTTAAATATTTTTTATCCAGAAAATGGTTCAGCATTCATAAGGTTATGTTTTAGCTACCCGTTCACCAGGCTATTGGGTAACACCTCGTTCTACATCAGTGCTGGTAAAGACAGAGTACCATAGTAAGAGCTTAATGCAACATGCACTTACTGAGCACCAGCCAAAAGTCAGAAGCCATCTAGGCACTGGTGATGTCAAAGTGAGTAAGATACGGTTCCTGCTTTCAAAGAGCTCACAGTCCAATGCTGAGGAAAGCTGTTCGTTGGACAGTTAGAATTCCATGCCAGGCCTGTGGTAACCAGGAAGTGCTGTCAGCATACAGGAAGGAGGGTGTAATTAATTCTGTGTGGGGAGGGTTGGAGACGGTTTCTCAGAAGAAGTAGCATTTACACAATGAGAGATCACTTCATGAATGTTAGAATGGCCATCATCAAAAAGACAGGAGATAAAAAATGCTGGCAAGGATGTGGAGAAAAGGGAACCCTTGTCCAGTGTCAGTGGGATTGTAAACTGGTGCAGCCATTAGGGAACACTATGAAGGATACTCACAAAATTAAAAGTAGAATATCATATGATCCAGCAATTTCATTTCTGGGACTATATCCAACGAAATCATACATATAATGGAAAATTATTCAGCCATAAAAAATGAGGACATTCTGCCATTTGTGGCAACATGGATAGAACTTGAGGGCACTATGCTAAGTGACATAAGTCAGATGGAGAAAGACAAATACTGTATGATCTCACTTACATGTGGAATCTAAAAACAAAAAACAAAAAAGAAGCCAGCAAAAAAATCCAAACTCATAGAAAAAGAGATCGGATTTGTGGTTTCCAGAGGCAGGGAGTGGCAGGAGGGGGAATTTGAGGAATGTGGTCAAAAGGTACAGACTTCCAGTTATAAGACAAATAAGTACTGGGATACTAAAAATGTGAGGTACAGCATGGTGACAACAGCTAACACCACTGCAGGCTACACAGGCAAGTTGTTAAGAGAGTAAATCCTAAGAGTTCTCATCACAAGGAGAATTTTTTTTTTTCATTTTTTCCTTTTTCTTTTTATTGTATCTACATGAGATGATGGAGGTTAACTAAACCTACTGTGGCAATCTTTTCACAATAGATGTACGTCAAAGCCATCATGCCGTATGCCTTAAACGTATGCAGTGATGTATATCAATTCTATGTCAACGAAACTGGAAGAAATAAAAAGAAGTAGGGTTTAACCTGGGGTTTTGGTAGAGGTCCTGGGTGGTGGGGGAGGGGAGAGAATCTAGACTTTGGAAATGCCAAAAGCTAAGGAACAAAAGAAAAGAGAAAGCTCTGCGTCCTGTTCATGGAATGGTCACAAGCCCTGTGCAGTTGCAGCTTGGCTACGTGGGAGGTTGGGGATGGGAAGACAATGGGATGTACGGCCTGAGAGATATTATAATGATATTATAATGATGTAATGATAATAATATTATAATCTGAAAAGCCATACTAAGATAATTGGCCTTCAGTGGCAGCACCAAAAGGAAATTTCTACGAGGAGAATGACCGGCAGCTCTGCCAAAGGGTGACTCAGGGGGCTTTATACTCCTCTCCCCACCAAATATCCATCGGAAAAAAACACAATTAAAATAAAACAAAACATGTTTGCCCTGCAAACACACATTCAAGTTCCCTAGCCATTTTCTGTATCACTATCCCTAAATATGCAGAAACCCAGGAGCTGCTCTGGAGGGCTTCCACATTCCACAAGGGTGTGCATGGGTCAAGTCAAATGAAACTAGAATTAAGTCAAACCTAGGAGGTGGCTTGCCTTCTTATTTCAGTCATGGCACCACACCAAAGGTGGCTGGAGTAATGAGGGATGCGGAGGTCACCAAGAGGAAAACTGCCTGAGAAGCTTGTTTCGGATTCCGTCTTGGAGGGCAGGGATCTTGTCAATTAGCACCAGACTCCCTGTGGCACAAGCTGTATATACTGGCGGTAAAATACCTGAGAACTGATGTGTCACCCCAGGCAGTGCTAAATCAGATGTACTGTGCATCTTCCACAGCTATTCATAGTAAAGAGCCCGGAGCCATTAGAAATATGTCCGTGTCGTAAGGAAATGAGTGCTCTTAAA
Organism: Ailuropoda melanoleuca; assembly: GCF_002007445.2. Classification (NCBI taxonomy): domain Eukaryota; kingdom Metazoa; phylum Chordata; class Mammalia; order Carnivora; family Ursidae; genus Ailuropoda; species Ailuropoda melanoleuca. Next base: position 69,211,906 of record NC_048226.1, read on the forward strand.
TGTGTAAAACATCATTATCTGTCATCTATAAGCCACTAGATAGAAAAACACAGCTTCAGAGCATCTTCCACCCGAATGAATATTCCTGTGAAGACCCTAGGTCTATGATAAACTGGAGACTGAATGAAATCCTGGTCTGGCTTCTAGACAGTGGCTAAAAGAAAAGAAGTAAATGCAGAAAAAAATATACATGCATGCATAAGAGCACAAACAAGTGAATATATTAGTGGTGATGCTTTAAAAAATGAAGTCCGAGGCAAATTCCTTGTGAACTGATTAAGGAATGTTTAAGCAAAAGTGCTGCTTAGTAGACCCTGTAAAGTGTAGCCTATAAAACAGAAAATGCCTGGCAATTTAAGCTAACTATGGGCTTTTTGCTATATCCAAAGCCAATAGATTATAATATACCTAAAAGTAGGCACACGATCACTTTAACAAAATCAGATAACATGACATTGTAAGCCAATTTGGCCTACATCTTCTATGTCACTTCTTTCATTTTTATTTGAGGGAAAAAAAATGTGATCTTGCAAACAGTAGCCATAAAGCAAACAGGACAAATTACATATTTGCAAAGGAAATTGCAGGTCCTGGCATTGATTTAAAAAAAAAAAATCTAGCTACCTTTGTAGAAGCAAATGTGCCTATCATTCACATACATAAATCATATTTAAATAGTGTTTGCAAAGAAGTTTAAAAAAATTGTCGTGGTATTATTTAAACTCTTAAATATATTTTATTATGCCATTTCTTACTTGTGGTAAAATGTCAGATAGGTGGATATAAAAAAACCTAATTATTGATTATAGTGCTTAAAGAGCTACTCTTCAAAATTATGAAAGTAAATTAAATATATACCAAGACTATACTAAAGCAAGGTCATTAATGTCTTTTAAATATAAAAAGGCATTAATGCTACACAGTGACTAAGGCATTAACAGAGTAATCTAGTGACTAGACTGATAGGTTACCATATTTTTATATTTTTAGTTCTATGTGTGTATCTGACTGCAGTCCCAGAAGTTCTAAAAAGGCATATTCAAATTTATTTCCAAATCATCATTTGTTTTCTCTTTTCTAATTTTAGTCTGCACGAATCTTTCTGGTTCACTCGTGTCTCTGACACAGAGTTGTGGACGAAGGGCTGTCTGGTCAGTGTAATCAGATCAGTGGCCAGCCCTGAGGGAGGCTGCAGCCTGCAGCCAGCTAGACCCACAGGAAGGCCCTGCACACATAGTTCCATCCACAGCAGACACTGCTTCTTGCCTTCCCCACAGCCATCCCTCCTCCTTTCTTCTAACACAGAGTTCCTCAATTTCAGCACTGTTGGCATTTTGGCTAGATAATTCTTTGTTGAGGGGACTGCGTTTAGCAACATCCCTGGCTTCTACCCATTCAATGCCAATAGCTACTCTCTCCCCTAGCCCCTAGGTGTAACAACCAAAAATGTCTCCAGACATTACCAAATGCCCCTTGAGTTAGGGATAGGAAGGACAAATCATCCTGGATGATAACCACTCTTTCTCCCAGAACCCTGTTTAAGATCTTGTCCACATCATTCTGTGAGCATCTACCAGCTGTAAGGATAGGTGGCTTCCATTCCCAGCCAAAGAAATCAAATCTTTACTGGTCTAGATTAATTATGGTGGTCCCATTCCCCTTGTCAGCTCTTGGTTTACACAAGCACATGTTTATGCAAGGGGACAGGGCAGAAATCTGCTGAGGGGCCCCAGTGAAAAGATTCCTCATTCTTGGGTGTCCCTTGTGGGTATACCACACACACACACACAAGCACACACATGCACACACATACACATCCATGTAGACACCCCTTTGGGTATATGACAAATAAGGGAAAATAAATAATAGAAATAATAGAGAGTGAAAAAGGGGGAGGAAGGTGTATACTAGTTTGCTAGGGCCACCATAACAAAGCAGCACAGACTAAGTATCTTAACCAACAGAAATTTGTCTCATGGTTCTGGAGGCTCGAAGTCCAAGATACATGAGAGACTATGGACTCTCAGAAACAAACTGAGGGCTTCAGAGGGGAGGGGGTGGGGGAATGGGATAGACTGGTGATGGGTGGTAAGGAGGGCACGTATTGCATGGTGCACTGGGTGTTATACACAACTAATGAAGCATCGAGTTTTACATCAGAAACCAGGGATTGTACTGTATGGTGACTAACATAATATAATAAAAAAATATTAAAATTTAAAAAAATAAAAAAAAAGAAGTCCAAGATAAAGACGTCAGCAGGGTGGTTTGCTCTGAGGCCTCTTTGCTTGGCTTGTAGATGTCCATCCCCTCTGTCTGTCTTCACACAGTCTTTCCTCTACATCTCTGTGTCCAAATTTCCTCTTCTTTCAAGGACACCCATATTGGATTAGGACTCATCCTAATGACTACATTTGAATTTCATTACCTCTTAAAAGACCTTGTCTCCATCTATAGTCACGTACTAGAGGTTAGAGCTTCAACATATGAATTTGGGGAGAGGGATGCAAGTCAGCCCATAACAAGGAAAGAAGACAAATGAGAAAGGGAGGCAAATGACAAGAAGACAAAAAGAGAGAAGGGGATATATCTGTTGGGAATTATTTCCTCTGCGAGTGATAGAAATTAAAAGTATATTCAAATAAGACTGCTTTTCTCACTAATATTAAGTCTAAATACATGTGGGCTGCTAACACTGGTTCAGCTGGTTAAAAAAAAAATCACGAAAGGGCAGGCTCTTTCACTATTTCAGCTCTGCTACCTTTGGATTTTGCATCCTATTGCTTGTGGCCTCGTGGTCACAAGATAGCTATTACAACCCCAGACATCACGTCTGCCTTCAAGGCAGGAAGACAGGGAAACAGGCTGTACCAGTGATCTTCCTCTTATCATTGTTCCTTTAATATAGAAACAAAATCTGTCCCAGGAGTCCCCCTTGTGTCTCATTAGCCATAACTGGGTCATGTGGCCAGCCATGACTGCCAGGGAATCTGGCAGAGCAAATATCTGGCTTTCTAGAAACTTTGATTACAGGCAGTAAGAAGCAGTGGGTTTGAGATAGCTATTGGATTAGTCAATCAACCATGTTTATCCAGAGGAGGGAGAGAGAGACGACAGAGAGGAAAGAATACGAGGGGGCTGGAGGGAAGACAAAAAAAAGAAGAAGAAAATTATCTACAATCATTATTAATTACCATATACAAAGAAGATAAGTTTTCATACGCAGCTCTCCCCAGGGAGTTCCCCTAGCCTGTTGATAGCTATTATAACACACAACAGTTTACTTAAGCATTTACATGATTTCTCATCTTTTGGCATAAAAATATAAAATGTATTTAATGATTGCTTCTTGATAAGGAGTTACAAGTGTACAATGAACTCCATATCCACTGCATGGAACATAGTACTTGGCACACAGTAGATACTTATAAACATCCGTTGAATAAATGGATTAAACCAATCCAGATCATTGTGGAAGGAGCACATAACATCTACTCCACAAGGGATCATTAGGATTTCCTTGTTGTGAAAATTTATTAGGAATCTAAATTCTCAGGCCTCACTCCAGACCTACTGAGTCAGGAGTAGGTAGTCAGTAATCTGTGTCTTAAACATTCTACAGGGATGTGGATACAGGCTAAAGCTTCTGAACACACAAACACACACACCCCATCCTTCAAAATTTTAGAGCCATGAATATTTTAATTACTACAATTTCTCTTCTGTGTTACATTGATCATATCAAGGCAATATTCTGTTCTAGGATCTTATTTAAATTTCTTCAATGTTACATTATGAAATATTAAAACATAAAGAAAAGTACAGAGAAAATATAAAACACCCACGTACACACTCTTAGGATTTAACAACTGTTAACATGCACCATAATTGCTTGCATGTCTTTTTAAAGTTGTGAGGCCTGGCACTGTTCTCTCCCATCCTTCTTCCAACCCTCTCCGACAGATGGTCTCTGTTCCTAAGCATCCTGACCTTTTCCTGCTGCTTCCTAAATCCTAGGCTAAGAGACAGCAAGCATGTGATGGGAGGGCATATTCTCGCTGGCATTCCCCTAGAGGCCTAGTTACTAGCAATTTCCATCACCTGGAGCTTTGTTACCCCTTCCCTTAGGTTCTGATGGTAGATGCTAGACTGGTTTTATGTTCAGACACCCATGAGGGAGGTTGAAAGTGAGCTGAATGACCGATATCACAAGCTTCTTGCCCGAAGTGCAACTCTAACTTCTTTTGCCTCTTCTTCAGTTCAAGAGCAATGTTCTTTCACATGAGACCCACCATCGAGAGAGCAAAGAATGAAGTAAACTCAGCCAACGGCAAAGATGCCAGGAGTAGTGAGTTCTAATTGTGGCAATATTGTGTGGGGTGCTGGTTCTCTTTGCACCTTTTATTTTGCTTAATGGAGGAAAGAAAATACTACCTGATTCTTAAATATAGTTAGGCTTATAAAGTCCTTCCATACATACTTTCCCACGTGATACTACCATTTGATGACAAATGATATCCTTACAGACTGTCTTATTGCCCACTGTGTCCCAGCATGATGCTTGCTACATGGTGGGCCCCAGTTAAGTGTGTTTGTGAAAGAAATGAATGACAGAAGGATGCGTAAAGCGGCAGGTCCAGAATTTCCAGGAAGGAAGGGTCGGGGTGGCTGTCTTGCTGGTCTCGAGCCATTAGAATAGTGCTTCTCAACAGAGCCGGTTGGCAAACTATTTGTTTCTCGCCTGCTCGAATTTCTCCTTTGAGAAAATCTTAGTATGAAAACAATGTCAGCTGAATGAAATAAACAATGAACTTAGTAATGCACTTGTCTTACATTCTAGTTCAAGTTCTTTATCTTGTTGCAGACCAGTAACAAAGAGTTCTTGGATTGGACCACACTTTGGGAGGCCTGGGCCAGAAGACCTAGCTTAGAGTTCCATGTGTTCTGTGATCAGTTTTTACTTAATACTATTAGTTTGGGGGTTATTTGAAGGAAGTATGGATCAATATTACAGAATAGCTAAAATCTCCTTCCCACAAGCCACTGAAGCTTAAGCATGATACATTTCAAATAATCTTTAATTACAAAATCCTAGAGTAATCTTTGTTTTGCTACTGCACAGGATAGAAGTCCTTCAAACGAGTAGTAAGGAAGGTGGCATTTGAAGGAAAGAAGCCTTGGACATTTGTTAGAAGCTAAAAGTTGGTTGGCCTGGTTCTACTTTCATAAAGGTTTTCCTTCAAGTTCCTCCAGCACCTAGCAACAACATGATCCTGGATTGTTCTGACTCTATTTGGATGAATTGAATTGCTTTTTAAAGATTTTCTAGCGTCTAATGGTCACCAACCCTTCCAAGCCTACTCTGGTGATGTCAGGATAGGAAGAGCCTGGGTCTGGGTCTGGGGACCACACTTGGAAAATGACTCTTTTGGGTACTCAACACGGTCCATTTGCAGGGGCCTTCCATTTTTATCCAAAAGCAGTACTTTTGATACTTATCTTGGTAAAGACTTCAGGTTGCCTACCAAATGTCCATGATCTCTTTTATCCCGCAGCAGAAAGTCAATTTTATTAAGAGCAATAACATACCTAGCTTCAAGGACACTACACTTTTCAGACTCCTTTCAGCTACAATGCCCACAGTTTTGCCAATGAAATGTAAGTGGAAGTAATAGGTGGCGCTTCTAGGAAAGCCTTTTAGAGGGGGTTGGCTGACTGTTGCTTTGTTGGTATCTTCCACCAACCAGCCTGTCCACCACACACTGCCCATCTTCCTCCTTCTTTCCTGGAACGTGGACATGATACCAGAAAGGGTTCGGGTGACAAGCAAATGCCAAAAATGCTTGAATGGACAAAGGTGCCTGGGTCCCTGATGACGTCATAAGCTGTCATGCCAGCTCTGGACTGCCTACCTCTAGACCTCTGATTATGTGAAAAAAAGGAAAACCCCTAATTTATGTAAGCCATTGTTTGGGAATCTGTGTTATTTGTAGCCAATGAAATTCTTAAATAATACACCTACCATTTTAAAGACCAGTGCTAGATGTGAAGATGGAAATATATGTTTCCTACCCTCATGGAGCTTATGGTACAACTGTGAAGACAGGAAGTAGACGCTGCTCCTGGGTGAATGTGAGACACAAGAGGCCTGAAGGTTAATAGCAGCCAGAAAAACTTCCAGGCATTCTGAGCAACTGTTTTAGAAAGATTTAGATCAGGGAATAGTGGGGAGAGTGAGGTATGAGGTTGAATTTAGAAATCTTGAGATAAGAGATCCATTTAAGCTCATGAGAAACAGTGATCCTACATGACAAGAGGATGCTGGGAAATGTTCAGGTTTGTAATAGGGATGTAAACAGAGAATTATCTATGGTATAGAAGAGAAATGAGAAGGAACATGAATTACCAAAGTCGAAGAAAGGCAATGTCTCGATAAAGAAGAGAAATGATCCAAAGTTATACAAAGAGACTTTGGAAGTCAGGCAGTAATGCTGAGCAAGAAGAGCCTGATTTTGACAGGGGACAGCATAGTTTGCAAACATTTTAAGTCCATGGAGTCCTTATTTTAAGAAAGCATCATAAGAAAAACAGCCAAAAATGGAGCTATTCTGGTTAAATAAGTTAGAGAACCCAAAAGGTCAGCTAGCAACCTCCCCTCCTCTGTTGTATCCTGGGACCTCCATAGAGTACCAGTGAGCTACTGGGACCAACTTACGGGGGAGAAAATGAAGGTAAAAGGGGGAAAATGAGTATTTTAGATACCATGATGTAGTTCAGAGGTGAAGGAGCAAGAGGAAACTTGAGAAAAAGTATTGTTTGGGAATTTGAGACATCCTAAACATGTCCTAAGTCTGCTGAACGATTAACTCTCATACTGACACAAACAAGCTTGTGGGGGTCTAACGACCTCTCAGAAGGCCCATGTTCAAAATGCTGTCCAGCCCTAATAGCATTTTATCCTAAGTTTGGGGAAATTATGTTTAGAAAAGAAAAAGCCATGGTTCCCAGCGTCTCCGGGTTTGCATGAAGAGTCACATCGAAAGGCTCCTAAGATTTTTAGCATTCAGTTGTTCTTTGTTCTTGAGGGTTAAGAAGTTTCTTTAACTGAGTCCCTTCTTTCCTTTCTGTACTAAAGGAGTACAATCTATGACATTGACTTTGAATTTTTACACGTGCCTGACATTAACAAAGAAAAGAAAAAGATAAAATCCAGCCTGGAAAATGATGTTCTACAATTTTGCTTCTAAAAAGTGTAAGACAAATGAGGAGAATTTGATCTCATTCAAAGAGTGCTGAGAATTTCTGACCACTTTNAGGAGCCCGATGTGGGGCTCGAGCCCATAACTCCAGGATCACGCCCTGAGCCGAAGGCAGACCCTTAACTGCTGTGCCACCCAGGCGCCCCCTGACCACTTTGTTTTTTATAAGATAAAAAAGTATATGTTGATACTTAGCCTGAATATAAAGCTGTTAATTTATAAGGTGCCTGTAATAAATTTTTTTGTCAATTATTCATTATGTCACTCTGTAAAAGGTCTTCATTTTCCTGCTGATTTTCCAGATAGGAAGCCAGAAAACATGCCAAGGTGAAATTCACTAACTATCCTTTAATGATGCTAGCAACTTGCCTGGCTGCATTAGCATAGGAATGGAAGTCTCCTGCATTCTAATCTTTCTAAAATTAGCCAACACGGCCACTATGATGGAAAGAAACATTCATTTCATAAACCTGCCCTGGACAGAACTGTAAGTGAGCAGAGACAAGCTCATGCCAACTTTGATCTCTGAAGCCCTGACTGACATGGAATCTGAAAGGAAGAGCAAGAACAAAAGGTCAGGCTCTGAGCAAGGCAGTGTAGTCCATTCACATGAAAGACAGAGACCCTTTCTTGTGGCTCCCCAACTGCCCACAGAATTCAGGAAATTCTTCTACATTCAGTAAAACTGATAAAAATTTTTAAAAGAGATTTCATTTATTTATTTGATAGAGAGAGGGGAAGCACAAGCAGAGGAGAGGGGCAGAGGGAGAGGGAAAAGCAGAGGGGAGAAGCCTGACAACACAGGGCTTGACCCTAGGACCCTGGGATCATGACCTCAGCCAAAGGCAAATGCTTCACTGACTGAGCCACCCAGGAGCCCCAAACGAATAAAAGTTTTTAAAGTTTTTTTTTCAGATGATATTAATCCAAAGTACTTTCCGTATCCAATTAGCCATACCCTTTTCACATCCGAAAAGGTCTTCAGACTGGGCATGTACTCAGCCCCGCTCTGGCTGGTGTTACTCAGAGGGATCTGGTACTGCCTTTTGGAGTACATATCTCTGAAGGGGCCTTAGGCTTCAAAACGCCACAGGCCCTGGCATCAGCCACCTGCCCTGCAGAGGGAGACTCACTATATCGTAAGTCCTATCTCTTCTGGGCTACCTAATACCTGGAAGTACTTCTCCTACAGGGCATAACCCAGATGAAACCCGGGTCAAAACACTTCCAAGATACCGGGAGTCCGCTGCCCACATACAGCCAGTACACACCAGCTGACCTGCTGTGTAAATGAACCTAACACAGAAAAATCGCTTCCTAGGAGATCATATTTTCTGTAAGTAAATGGAAGAGAAATTCAAATGTGTGCAGAGCCTGTGAGGGGGGAAAAATGTTGCATATTGTCCTAAAGAAAAACTTGTATTGGGCTAGTGTTTTCCTTAAATGCAAGGCCACTTAGGGAAGAAAAGGAATATGCGAACCCATAGGTTATTGGGGAACTCTTGGATGTTTTAACAAAACAAAATAAAACCATATCTCGAGCCGTTAGAAGATAGAAGGTAAAGTGGTGAAAGACATGAAACAATTTCTACGTATGCTGTATGTGAGTTTTCTCATCGTGTAGCCTTCTGTCTTCAAAGATGTGTAAAGTAGAGAGTAGAAGACTTGCTATTCTGATTTTCTTTTTTAAGTGAGGTCTTTGGGAGTTAGATAAATCTCTAAGTATAGAGTGTGACACCTTCAATGAAAGCAGCAGGGACAATAATCAGGCCAGGGCCAGGGTTACAAAGTCACTTGATGAGTAGACCTCGCTCAACAGTTCTCTAAGTGCATCCTGCAGGGTGTTAACAGGGCTTCCGTGAGAAAGGAAAAGCTCCCTGGAAAATTGCATTTGAGAAATACTGGATTAAGAGGTTTTCGGTTTTTGTTTTTTTGACTTAAAGGCAGCTCAGAGCCTTGTATATGTTTTAACATGTGTAGCAACTCTCAGAGAGGGACATAAAACATGAAGCATTTCCCAAAGTTATTTATAAACCTGTAATTCCTAGAGAATCTGGTGGGATTAGTGTACCTTGGTTTACATTTTGGGAAATGCTGAGCTAGATAAAACCTGTGAATTGCAATAAAGAAGGAAGGGAGTGAGGGAGAAAAGAAATGACAAAATGCAAAATCTTAGGTGATTTGAGATCACACGTATCTTATAAATCACTGTCCCTGTCATAATACCAGGTGTAAAAAGAGAAGGAAGTGTAGGGCATGCTAACTAAACTTTTAAAAAATACAAATAATAGTTCTGATTAAAAAAAAAAGCATTGATTGTTGTTACTCATAGGTCTACCATAGCGTTCTCTTCCTTTCTTCTTTCTTCTTTTAAAAATAAAACTAGGGGCGCCTGGGTGGCACAGCGGTTAAGCGTCTGCCTTCGGCTCAGGGCGTGATCCCGGCGTTATGGGATCGAGCCCCACATCAGGCTCTTCCGCTATGAGCCTGCTTCTTCCTTTCCTCCTCCCCCTGCCTTGTGTTCCCTCTCTCGCTGGCTGTCTCTATCTCTGTCGAATAAATAAATAAAATCTTTTAAAAAAAAATAAAAATAAAAATAAAACTAAATATAAACAAGCAACTAAAAATGGAAATAAAACACATAGTGGCAAACCATGTTTAGGGTATGAATAATCAATCTCCATCATGGATTTGCCCCTGAGAACACAGTGGACCCACCCACACCCCAAGCACCCCCTCTACATGTCCGCAAACTGCAAACACCCACTAGTCTTCTCAGTGGTCACTCAGAACCTCCTGGGTGCTTTTGGTCACCGTGGATCATCCCGGGCGCCATACTCAATGAGGCAAGCACACTGTTTCATGGACCGCCTACAGCAGCATGGTGAGGCTGGAGCAAAGCTCAGTGGACATTAACTCACTTTTTCAAAGGAGTCATAGCATCCCAACTTGAGTTCCTCCTCTATTGCTATTTCATACTATGCTCTTTTTACTTTCTTACTCTCCTAACTCCTTTGCCCAACTGTGAACTTGTAGCCTCTGTGATGCCCTTGGTCCTCCAGACCTAGGACTTGTATTGGTTTTGGAACCTTGCTTTTCACTACTGGATGCAAGTTTGGCATGTCTTACGATCCAGCTGACTGTGGGGAACCCAACCCATAACATCAGCCTCTTGGCTAGAACCTGCTCCAGAACAACAGGAATTTGGGACCCCAGGCCAGAGGGAGCGACTCACTTCCATTCAGTCTTAACTTTGGGACAGATCTACCACTACACAGAACTTAATGGAGCAATAGTTATAGGAAGAAGGGAGGAAATCAGGAGTCTAGAAGATTGAAGACCACATTTTGGAGCTGGCCCCTGATGTACTGGAGCAGTGTCCATACACATAGCAGGTAGACTAGACGTCCCAAGCTCACAAACTTGTAAGAGCTTGGGTGCTGTGGTCTGCAGTGGTGAGGTTGTGGCCAACTGGCATGTGTGCGCCTCGTCCAAACAGCCAATTGTTGCTCAGTTGTTGTTGCTGAGTTGGAAACATAAGCTTAATAATGCCTGATATTCCCATTTTCAAAAGAAGTAAAAAAAAAAATCCAGATGTCTATGTAAGTTTTCTAAAATTTTGGATTGTGAATGAGCCACGTAAAATATATTTGTGGGCCAGTCTTCATCCTCTGATCTAGAACATTGAGTAGGAAAATAAATAAGCAACCTGAGAGCTGCAGAGCATAGTAGTTAAGACATAAACCTTACAGCCAGATTTCCCACACTCACTAGCTCTCCTGCCACCTCTCTTTGCCTCATCTTCTCCTTTGTAAAATGAAACTAGTATCAGTCCCTACTAACAGGGTTTAATGAGCATTAAACAAATTAACATCCATAAAGTGCTTTTAATAGCATCAGGCATTTGTTAAGAATTAAATAAGTGCTTAATTGAAAAGTTCTAAAAAACGTAACCCAGGAAAGCCTGTCCAGGCCAGCTTTGGAACTTCCTGCATAGCAGATACATTCAAATTTCTCACTCAGGTTTAAGCTCACCAGGACGGAAACACATTTTGAAACAAGAGATTCTACAAAACAGGTGGGGATAAATGAGGGACCTTCAGTACAACATTTTTGGTGGCAGCAAAATATTCTAGCACTAAAATCTGGGGGTTTTGAATGGAGATGAGATTTGAGTTGATATTTCTTACTAGTCTTAATAATCCTCCCTAAGGCTTGGGCAATTCTGAAAGAGAAAGCAAATGGTATCTCCTACACACAGGAAGAAACAAGGATTGTTGAAATATTTGAATCTGGCCTGAACTCAGTTAATCGGTAGGTTTTGGGTGGGAGACAGTGTAAGGTTAGGTACAGTGGTTGGGGAATTGGTTCTTGTTCTTTGCTAACAGGCAGAAAAGGAGCAGCTGACTATGGGACAGAAGCTTCCTCTCTTCTCAAGAGACAATGACCTTCCATCTGTTAAAGCTCCCCAGGGGACCCCAACATCCCATTTAACCTCCTTTCCACCAACCCAGTGTGAGGCTAAGAAAACCAAACCCAGGGGCGCCTGGGTGGCACAGCCGTTGGGCGTCTGCCTTTGGCTCAGGGCGTGATCCCGGCTATGTGGGATCGAGCCCCACATCGGGCTCCTCTGCTGCGAGCCTGCTTCTTCCTCTCCCACTCCCCCTGCTTGTGTTCCCTCTCTCACTGGCTGTCTCTATCTCTGTCAAATAAATAAATAAAATCTTTAAAAAAAAAAAAAGAAAACCAAACCCAATGGAAACACAAGCCTTTACACATCGGAAGTCATGGGAGAGGACTGGTTGACCTACAGGTCACTACATGAGACACAAAGAAGTAAAAAAGGGACTTTCAGGAAAAACTGCTGTTTCGAGGACTGTAAGTCAGAAGCCTAACATCTGCTTTGAACTAAGACCCAGCTTGAGCCCCACAAGGTGAGAAATATAAAGTACATTAAAAAAATGTAACCTTTAGCTCATACCTGCAGCTTAGAAAGACATTAGTGTTTTCTTGTGCAGAGGTCTCTCGGAGTACTTGGAACTAGGGTGGCAGCTGCTGCTTAGGGGTCCCTCTGAGGTCTGGACTTGGTGTGGACACCAGCTGCTGGCCCTGAGATGGGTGTGGCTGCCTGAGGACAAGGAGCCTCTCCTTCCAACAGATCAACTGATTCTCATGATGACAAGATGGGAGACACTCCACTTCCAACCAAGCAGTTTGGCTACTTGAAACCTAAGACACCAGGTGATATTTGGAGGGAGAACTGCAGTCCTGAAGACTGTGGGAAGGAAGGCCCTACACTCACTTTTCTACTGCTCATTTACCTTTTCTCTCCCCCTCCCTGCCACTCCACCTCCCCTCAAAGCCTGTGGCTTCCTATTCTATTTCTAAATTCCCCCTCTCTCCAGTAAGCCTTCTCGTATTCTTATGTTTCATTCAATCTAGCACAAGACCAGCAATCAATCAATAGTTTATTTAAATTCAAAACTGTATTTTACTACTGAATAAATATAGTTTTTCCAATCTCCCACGAAAGAATACATGGGCCTTAAGTCTAAACACAGGGCTAGCCAGCACAGCTATTATCCTGGAGTGTTAGCAGTGTGTTTTGATACAACATCATATGGCTTTTTAAAAAAATGTCACAAGATACCAGATTAGGACTGGGCACCTGAATCATTCTTTTAGTAATTTACAACATTCATCCATTCACCTTATACAGCAAACCTGTATGAGTACCTACGTGTACCAAGCAGTGTTAGTAGGGGGATACTCAGATCCATAATGCAGCTACTGAGCTGGTACAACTGGGAGACTGGCACGCCCCATGTAGGTAGAGCAGTGAGAGCAGGCTGGGCTAGAGGTAAGCACAGAGTGCTTTGGAAGCGTGGGTCCAAGCCTCCCGAGGAGCTTACCGGGGACGAGGGGGAGTAGTTGGAGAAGACACCCAGAGACAATGCTCAAATTGAGCATGGAGGATGAGTGACAGGCCAAGTCAGAGGGGACTGGCATCCCTAATAGAATAGCAGGTGCAAAGTGAGGGAAAGGGAATATATGTGGCTTCGTGCAAGGTCTTCTGGCCACTGGGTCTGGCTGGGGCGTGTGGGAAAGTGATGAGAAACGAAGCTGGACAGATAAGTCTGCATGAGTCAGCTCATGAAAGGTCACATTAAGGGAAGGGAATTTATAATGAAGGAGATGGGAGCCACTCAAACATTCTCCATCTCTCTGGAGGCAGTTAGAGGCTGGGTGGGAAGAGAACCACATGAGAGGCAGGTACACCTATTAAGAAATTATTTTTGTGATCTAGGTGAAATACAATAAGGGTCAAAATGAAGGCAGTGGTGATGGGGATGAAATAGATGACTGGAGGAGATATATTTAGAGGGAATGAGTAACAATGACACTAGGCTAAGCGACTGAATATGTAACAAGTGAAAGGGAAATTCAGGATGATCCTGTCTGGCTTCATAATATGATAGAAACTTCTATTATTCCCCCATATCTGGCTTTTATCTCCTCTAGGCACAGAGGAGGGTAATACCAAATGCCCCTCGCTGTTAAGTAGGACCACATGACTAGGTCTAACCAATGGATTGTGAGCAGAAGTGATATATGTCATTGCTAAACCAGATTATTTGATTGCTAATGTGAGATCCTCCAGCTTTATCTTTTCTTGGAAACATATGCTGATAAGAAGTTCCCATACGATGAGGAGCAGCCTGGAATACTGAGCCAACACATGAAGAGTCTCTTGAACCCACAAGAGATTTCACATGGGTAAGAAATAAACTTTAGCTGTGTTGAGCCACTGAGATTTAGGGCATTGTTTTTTTATAGCACCATAATATAGTCTACCCTGACAGACACAGTCAGCTGTATTTAGAGGAATAGACCCACTCAAGAAACGGATGCTCAGGTTTACTTATTTTTAATTATATATTCTTATACTTAATTATTCTCTTTTTTTCTTAGTCTAAAGTTTTATCAATTTTGTTTATCTTTTATTCCCCTCCCCCGGCATCAGAATTTTATTTTATTTTTTATTTTTATTTATTTATTTTTATTATTATTTTTTTAATAATAATTTTTTATTATGTTATGTTACACCATATGGTACATCCTTAGTTTTTGATGTAGCATTCCATGATTCATTAGTTGCGTATAACACCCAGTGCTCCATGCAATACGTGCCCTCCTTACTACCCATCACCGGCCTATCCCAATCCCCCCTCCCCCAAAGCCCTCAGTTTGTTTCATTTTAAACAAGAATCTNTTCCCCCTCCCCTCTGAAGCCCTCAGTTTTGTTTATCTTTTAAAAAACCAGCTCTTAGGGGGATGCCTGGGTGGTTCAGTTGGTTAAGCCTCTGCCTTCCGCTTGGGTCATGATCCCCAGGGTCCTGGGATTGAGGGGCTAGCTCCCTGCTCAGTGGGGAGCCTGCTTCTCCCTCTGCCCCTCCCCACTCTTGCACGCTCTCTCTTGAATAAATAAAATCTTAAAAAAAAAAAAACAGCTCTTGGTTTCATTGATCTTTTCTATTGTCTTTTTTTTTAAAGATTTTATTTATTTATTTATTTATTTGACAGAGAGAGACAGCCAGCAAGAGAGGGAACACAAGGAAGGGGAGTGGAAGAGAAAGAAGCAGGCTCCTAGCTGAGGAGCCTGATGTGGGGCTCGATCCCAGGACTCTGGGATCACACCTTGAACCGAAGGCAGACGCTTAATGACTGAGCCACCCAGGCGCCCCTCTATTGTCTTTTTAATCTCAATTTCATTTATTCCCCCCATCTATTTATTTCTTTTCCTTCTATTGACTTTGGGCACAGTTCTTTTTCTAGTTCCTTGAGGTGTAAAGTTAGAGTGCTTATTTGAGAACTTTCCTGCCTCTTAATGCAAGCGTTTACCACTATAAACTTCTCCCCCTCCCCAAGAACTGCTTTTGCTATATTTTTTCACTGTAAGGTGCTGTGATAGGTAGAAGATATAATTCTTGCTCTTGGAGAACTTTTAATCACTTAATATCTCATGATTACATAATTGTCATTACCAAAAAAAATTCCTTAAATTTGCAAAAGGGTTCATCTCCAGACTGCCCTTAAATAGCAAACAAGACTGCTATGTTCCCTAATGTCACTAAGAATTCATTTATAGGCTTTTAACTACCACATCCGACAAAGAATAAGGAATTACTGTGAGTTAAAATCCATCAGAAACAAAGACAATGTTTCACAGATATTATAATGTACATTAAATGGGAAACGAATTATAAAAATTTTGTTAGGCACAGTTGTTCAGGAATAGTTTTTATGTAAGTTAAAGTATATCTGTATAATAATTAATGCACTACTATGCAATTATGACATTTTCTGGGACTTAATGGATTTCCCCTAAGCCAATTATCCTTTTGAGGCCATAGGCACAAAGCTTATAACTTGGTAGCTGGTTCCAAATGAATAGTGTTTTCTTAATTATGATCCATGAAGTCATCCTTAGGGTTTATCTTTCTTTTTTATATTTTAAAGATTTATTTATTTATTTGAGAGAGTGAGAGAAAGAGCGTGAGGCAGAGGGGCAGAGGGAGAGGGAGAGAGAATCCCAAGCCCAACTCAGGGCTTGATCCCACGACTCAGAGATCAGACCTGAGCTGAAACCAAGAGTCAGACACTCAACCAACTATGCCACCCAGGTGCCCCTAGGCTTGGTCTTTCTAAGTCTTGGACAAAAGTTAGAAAATGCTTAGCATGTGTTTCACTTTACTATGCTTTTCCTAAAAATTATCTACTCAAATTACAAGCAAATATTAACTAGTGATTAACTGCTAATAGCATAATAAAAAGGAACACAATTTGCATAACTATTTTTAAAATGAGAAAAACCCAAGCACAACTTTGCACATTTCTCATAACGTTGACTACTGTGACATAGCGTTTATTTTGACATTACTTTTCCCTAACACGGACAAATAGAAAACGCTTTCAGTATTTTAGGAGGAGCCAAAGACTGATCACATGTCTTCCTCCTGGCTCCCTGGGATTAATGCCACATGACTAAAAGAAAACTTTTTCCAGTTTTCTCTGCTAGTTCATACTTTTTTAAAAAAAGCATTAATAATGGTAGATGTTTGTTAAGCATTTGCTATTTCTCAAGTACTCTGCTAAAACTTTTCCATATTATTTCATTAAATCTTCACAACCTGATATGGCAGGAGCTTCTGTTATGCTCACCTTATAGATGAGAAAGTGCATGTACAGGAAGGAAGGTCAAGTCTGTAAGTCCTCATAGCTGCTCAGCAGTGATGTTGGGTTCAAATTCAAGAAGGCTGACCCTAGAGCCTTCTATTCCACCAGCTCAGGCTTGGCTTCTTGAAACTTCCGTCAAGCTCCCCAGCCCCTCACTCCAACAGCCTTCTCATTGACTTTCATCAGGACGTGAGGTGTGAGTTTGAAGAATGGAGCATATCTGTCAGTCATGACTATTTTTTTTCTCAACTCTGAGGTTTTTCTTTGACCAACCAGATTGATTCACTCAATCTGGATATTGGTTCTGTAACTGTAGGGATGAAGTTTCCTTTCATTTGTCAGCTTGGCCTCTGCCAAAGACATGCTTTGAATTTTTAGAAAGATTGGATCTCCTCCCCTTTCTTTTGAAATGTCTCAAAACCATGTTTCTCACTTGAAAAAAAAAAACAGGCTTCCTCTATCATCTGCTTCTTCCCACCAGCCAGGAGGATTTAGGCTAGCATTGCATTCTGCGGTGGGTATTCTTAAATAGAGTATTGGAAATTTAGGGATGACACCTTTGGAGGGCAGGTTCCCATTCCTCCATGGAAATGGAATTTTAAATGCCTTATCGGTCCACATATATTAATATCATAGCAGGTAGCCATTAAGTGCTTTAAAAAGCACAAAAGCATTTTGAGGAGATTGAGGTAACTCTAACGGGCAGGAGGACAGAGAACTGAACTACGTTAATCGGCAAACAGAACACCCCCTTAAATCAGACAGCATTATGTAATTTTGAAAGCATTTTCACATACTGCAGCCCCAATTAATCTCAACTGACCTTATAAGACACATGAAGCAAGTCTACTTACTCCCTTATGGTGACTTAGGAAATACAGAGCTTTTTTCTTCAAGTCGCTTGCAAAGGCAATTCTAAGCTCCAGTCTCTTTCCGAGAGGCTAACACAATGAGTGAAAATGCATCTACTCTTCATACATGGATATCAACATCCAAGGAGAAAACAGAACTATGACCCATAAGAACCACCATGCATATTAGGTGCTGGGATGCCAGTGCTGACTAGGGTCAATGGGATTAATTATGAACACCTGTATGGAAGACTGCACTCTTAGATGCTGATGGAAGAAAAGGGAAAAACCAGGAGACAGAGGGGAGCTAAGCATTTAAGGTAACAAGAAACAGCTTCTTTATAAAGATTTGACAAGAACACCCATATTATTATGACCTGATAGGATTGTTCTAATTTCCTAGAAGGACAAAGAGTACTTGTAACCTTTATGTATCTTGAATGGATGGCTCCAAATGGAACTGTTCATGGGTTTATCATGAAGATTGGTGAGGAGTATGTAACTCAATCCCTCCCAACAGCAGGTTGGACTCAGGGACTCAACATGACAGTGGCTTCTGGTTTCTCCTCGATCGTTGACAGACCTGTACACATGTGCATTTAAGATTATGTGCATCAATACTCCGCACCCAGTGCTTGATTTTCCAGAATAAGAGATTTTGAATAATGAAAGCTCCCTTGTTCTTAATTTCATCTTTCCCAAAGAAATTTTTATCATTGTTTCCAATCAGACTTACACCAAAGAATCAACCAAATACAATAGTTTGAATTTCCCTTCCTGTTGTGTTTGTTGGGCCTTGGAGTGTGGGGGTCAAATCCCTCTTCGGAGGACTTCTGGAGCAATATTCCTAGCCTCTCTCCTCCCTGCCTCACTGTCCTAGGGGAGAAACAATGTTTTCTTGAATCAGAACTTTGAAGATAGGAACCAAGCAGGCTGATAAGAAGCAGCCCTTCCTTCCTTACTTTATTTATTTTTTCTCTTTGGGGTATTAACTGCCTACAGGAAGTATCTACTCCTGTATGCTCTCGGCATCTGCTTAGGGTTGCAGGGCTCGTCTCTCTCTCTCCCCCCACCATCCCTCCTCTTTCTGATGGTGATAGTGGGTGTGTATTTCTCCCCTTAAGTTTGGATTCACAGGTTCTCATCTCCAGTATGGTAGATGATAGACTTACTGAATTCTGGCAAAACAGAAATTAAGATTTTGTCATCCAGTGTTATGGCTTTAAATAAAATCTATATACTGATAATTGCTAAATTTATATCTCCAACTTGGCCCCTCTCCCCTAAACTCCAAACGCATCTGTTCAAATGCCTGCTCATGCACTTTTGCGTGTTTTAGTATCTTAAATACAAACTCCGTAATGGAATGGTTTTTTTGTGTTTTGCTCACTGCTGTATCTTGACTAACTAACACAGTGCTTGGCACATTGGAAAAGCTCAATAATTATTTGTTGAGTGACTAAATGACTGTGAAGCAATTTCTCAGAAATTTTTGAAGTAATTTCAAACATACAGAAGTAATTTTAAACCTTAATGATTGGAACTTTGATTTTGTTGGACTTTTAACTCTCAAGGGCAAGAGCTTTTGATTTTGGACCTTAATTCTGTTGGACTTTAACTTTGGAGTTTTAATTTGTAGACTTTTTCTCTGTGAAATTCACAATGGGAAAAAGTTTATACCAAATTGAAGGCGTTGCCGTGTTGTTGGCATTTCATTAATATTTATCTTATTGTCATTTAAACTTCCTGCTAAATTTCTGATGAGCCTATTGGACAATGTGGCACAATTAGGGATGGATTTTCCAGCTTTGAGTAATTTAATTAATGCATCATCTCTGAACTTAGCAGCTACATTCATTGCTCACTCATACAATATAGTGTTTATTCCTAGGGAATCTGTGCTTATTCCTTTATTTATTTTTTTTTAAAGATTTTTTAATTTCTTTATTCAACAGAGATAGAGACAGCCAGGGAGAGAGGGAACACAAGCAGGGGGAATGGGAGAGGAAGAAGCAGGCTCATAGAGGAAGAGCCTGATGTGGGGCTCGATCCCATAACGCCAGGATCACGCCCTGAGCCGAAGGCAGACGTTTAACCGCTGTGCCACCCAGGCGCCCCCTGTGCTTATTCCTTTAATCTAGAGGGTAGTTACAAATTGGAGAGCTGAGTGGCCCTGTGTACTTTTTTTTTCTTGTACAGTGTTTAAAATAAAATAAGAACAGATTTCTAGCTTTGTCCAAAAGAATCAAAAAAATGCAACACGGGGCCCCTTCCTCTGAGACCGTATTAGTGCTGCTTCCTTTAGAAGGGGCAGACAGTCTCCGTTTTACACAATCCACCCCCAGACATCCAATTATGTCACCCATCTGGCTTCTGGAGGCAAGACTGGTCCCTGCTCTGAACCTCTAGCTTTAGAGGTCTTCTTTTGGCTGCACTACTCCTCGTGAGTTAAGGAGTCCATGAGCCAAGGGCATGTGCCCACATCAACTTTGCACTGACCTTCTTCTAAGTCTAGACTACATTCCAGCCAAGGACCCCAGAATTTCCTGTCCAATTGGTCTGAGCCACTTCTAGGACCTGGGTGAGCCCTTGCCTGGGTTGGCCCTCCCAAGGGCAGACCAGTAGTGCTGCTGTGGTTAAGGGCAGGCAGGGCAGCTCTTTTGTGTGTCAGGGGGTGGGTAAGAAGATGGAGCTTAAAAATGCAGGACTGGAAAGTTCACATGTATGGTTGGCCCCCCAAAGAAATCCACAGCCTAGTCCCTAGAACCTGTGAATATGTTACTTCACACGGTAAAAGGGACTTTACAGATATGAAGAGGTTAAGGATTTTAGGATGAAAAGATTATCCTGGAGTATCCGGATAGGCCCAGTAATCGTCAGAGTGCTTATAAGAGGGAAGCAGGAAGATCAGAGTCTTCGATGAAGACAAGAGCTTGGAATGATGAGACTAAGGGGGCCATGAGCCAAGGAATGTAGGCAGCTTATAGAAGCTAAAAAAGGCAAGGGAATAGAGTGTCCCCTCAGGGCCTCCAGAAGGATGAAGCCCTGTGAAGACCTTGCTTGAGTTTAGATTTCTGACTTTTGGAATGACAAGATAATAAACTGGAGTTATTTTAAGCCACTAAGTTTGTGGCAATTTGTCACAGAAGCTACAGGAGACTAATACAACATGCTTGCATGGGAGGCCTCTTGCGAGGGGTCAGAGATGGGAAGGGAAGAGAAAGTGAGGGACTGCCAGCTCAGGCTTCCATCTGTACTTTTGCCTCAGGCACCATCAAATACTAATTTATAGTGATAGAGGCTCAAAAGATACTGTTTCCATGAAAGACTTAAACCATAGCTTACACATATATTTTAAGCTTCACATGTTATGTCCGCGCAGTGGCCAAAATGCCAGGTATTGTTAGTGCAACAGTACTCAAGTAATCCATCCACTTACGCTGAAGTTATAAAATTATTCAGGATGGGGCTATAAGGAATAATTTCATCAAATCATGATAAACCAGATACAAAGAAGAACAACATTTTATTGGGACTTTCATGCATCTTTTTGACAAGATTTGAACCAAATTTTCTGTATCAAATTTCTCAAATATTTACTTAATTTACTGTTCCCAGGAAACAGACACCAAAATATGTTATTCTACAGTTCAAAAATTAAGGAAATTAAAAACAGAAAATACACCAGGTCATCAGCATGGGCACAATGGTAATTCACCAGGAAAAAGGAGGGCTGTATTGGATGTCCTGGCCCTTTAACTCAGAGTCCTCAAACTCATATCCTTAAGGAACATTTCCCCCATCATAAATGTGTTTGCTTCCGTGGCTTAGGTTTACAGAACAATGACTCCTTTCCCTACTAGAAAGCAGTGCTGGAAATGAGGGTTTTGGCGGAACAAATACCTAATAAGAAAATATTTCCCCACAGTTTCTGCTTTATCTCAGGAGATTCTCTTCAATTTTGATTTGGTTGTACATATATTTGCTACAAGTCACTTTGTTCACATAAAGTTCATAAAAAGTAAACAAACAAAAATCAAAATCACATGAAAGAATCTACTTTATTTTTTTTTCCCCTGGTCCAATGATCTAAGTTGTCACTTTGCTTGAATCATTCCAGGATCCAGCCAAGGTCCATGAGCTGAGCTATCAAATGCATATTAACTCACTGGCCCATACCACGTGATGAATGCTCTTCTGGAAGAGGCCGACTCACCAAGCCTGCTGCTGAGATTCACTCTGTACAAAGGTTTGACTTGGTCAAAGCCTTGACATAGTCTTGAAAATTCTGAAAAGTCAAGGCATGTGCAAAAGTGATTTCATGTGTTTTCTCTCTCTCTCTCTCTCTCTCTCTCTCTCCCTCCTTTTGGAAGGGAAAGGCCTGGAGAAATAAGACTTTGTCCATGGGTCTGCTTCTAAAGAGAGCCAAGTATAAAATGTAGAAGAGAAAATAGGTAAAGAGGAAAGGGCACTTCAAGGTACAGTGCTCTCACAAAAAGAGAAAAAAAGGAGAAAGAAACAAGTTTTCGTAAGTTATCTAAAGAACATCTTGCAGAAATTGACCAGCAAATACAATTTCAGATGACTGTTCTCTCAAGTCTGGAAGGAAAACAAAACCTTATTATAAATATCCTAGTTGAGGTTTTAGAAGAACAGTATACGAGGCTGCATTTCATGTACTTTGAGTGCAATTTAATTCTTGCGTTTTTCCTAATTTCATCTCAGGAAAGGGTAATCAATAGCACTCTTGGCTCAGTTTGACAGAGAGCTTCTTGTCTTGTGGCCGACTCTGTTCTCTTGAATGTATGAACCATACCCAGTCTCCTCAGAGCCTCCTAGTTCCTGTCCTCTCTTGGAAAGGATAGAAACCATATCAGCACTCCCTTTTAGAGAGCACTATTTTTAAATAGAAAAATCTGGAAAAATACAAAGCAACATAGAAATTTTTCCTGATTGAAAAAGGGACTCAGAAGCTTTTTTCCTCCCCCTAAGATTTTATTTATTTATTTATTTATTTATTTATTTATTTATTTATTTAAGAGAGAGAGAGACAGAGCAAGCACAAGCAGGGGGAGCCTCAGAAGGAAAAGCAGGCTCCCCACCAAGCAAGGAGCCCGAAGGGGGGGCTCGATCCCGGGACCCTGGGATCATGACCCGAGCTGAAAGCAGACATCCAACTGACTGAGCCACCCAGGCACCCCAGGACTCAGCAGCTTTTATAGGAGTCCAGCACAATGCATGTTGGACCCCAACACCAAGCACCCCCCCAACACACATACAACAGGGCTGTGACTATCTGCAGGCACTTACTTCAGCTGTGTGCCAGGGGAGATCTTCCCAAACAGAGAGATATTTTAATCCTTTGGAATTCAGAGTTTTAAAAAAATAATTATTCTTTAAATATGACTGACCCTTGCCCCTTTGTGGATTTGAATCAATCAGATCTGTATTATGACGAAGCAAACAAAGGTCCTTCCCTCTCTTTATTAAGTGTGAAAGGATTCTAGAGAAAATCTAGACTTTTCTAACTCCTTCTATCTGATAGCATTAAATCCATTTTTCGTGCCAAAGCCATGCGTCCTATGTTCAGAGCACGATCCCATTAGCAGCAAGTTTATTGAGGAACACCATTTCTTGGGCCCTTCAAGCTGCCCCTCAAGTGTATTGAATCAGTTCTCACACCATGAATGACAGTCTGGGAGACAAAAAAAAGGAGGATCTCTACAAAGTCTCCCACCTTTCTTTTAATGCTTTGCTTCTGTGAGCAACTGCACTTCCCTCCAGTATTCTCCACCACCACCCCCTTTGTTTTCCTGCTACTTTATCTTATTCCAGTTAATTACTTTCTCTTCAGCCCTTTCCTCTGCCATTCGCTCCCATCTTTTAAGCCAGAAAAACACCTTTGTCTCCTCCTTACCGCTCCTTGGGGCCTCTTCCACAAAGGGAAGGCTCAGTCATTTCTGTACTACATTCCAAACCAAAATAGAGCAAACAATCCCCAATGTCTTAGAATGGGGTCCCCAATATTTTCATTGAGACAATGGCTTTTTCTATCTTCCCAAGCTTTAAGATCACTGGGGGAGGGACACTGACAACAGTGAAATCTCCAGGGCTCTGCCCCTCACCTTCATGGAGGTGTTTCCCAAAGTGCGGAGTGCATCTCACTGGTGTTACTCAAGACAATTTGAGGTAGGGCCTAGTTATGGCAGACTTCGGTTGTCTGTTTGTAACGTGCATTATAAAAAATACAACTGTCATTTCAAATCTGTAACTTCACAGCTATTACTGCTTAGGGCAAATGTAAGTTCAAATATAAAAGGGAGTGTTTTAAAGAAAGACACTAAGTAAAAAATAGTACAGATGGAATGTGGATATGGTAAAAATCATGAAGCTGGGACACGGATGACTAAAGCTTGGGCAACGCTGTTTAATGGAAATGATTTGAAACTAGGAAGAATGGAGCATGATGTCAGCTCCTGGCCATACCTCCTCCTTCCTTTTAAAGCCCTGAGCTTAGGGCAGAGGGTGGGAATGCAGCTGTTACCGAGGATGGGATTCACAATTTCACACCAGGGACCAAAATATATAAGAAATGTTTCTGAATGGATAAATCAAATTCATATCCTGCTATAACCAAGGATCACATTACCATTGATTTACAATTAGAAGCACTTTGATAAAATCCTCTCAGTTTAGAAGCTAAAAAGCCCAGAGAGGTCACACAATTTGGTTAATATCATCCCCGTGAATAGTAGCAGAGCTAGAACTCAAAGCCCAAAGTTTGCTCATTCTAAATCTTTCTATACATTAAAGATGAGTCTTTCTGACACCTAAGTCTTATTTATTTTGGATTCTATCTAGCTAGATTTAAGAGAGTAGCAGGAGGTAAAACCAGAGAGGCAATATAAGGTGGCGGGGGAAACTCTATCAGGATTTGCAGGCCAGTATGACAACTTTTGGGGGGATTCAGCCAAAAGGTGGGACTAATAGCTGTATCTCCTCCTGGCAAAAGGGCCAGAGGAAGTGACATAAGCAGAGAACTATCACTAGGACAGTCTGATAATATTGCTATAGAGAGAGTGTTCTTCACAGAGCCCTCTTTTAAAATGGTTTATTTGGAAAAAAAAAAAAGAAAATATTTTATCTTGGAATAATTTTAGTTTACAGAAAAGTTTCAAAGGTAGTATGTATAGACAGTTCCCACATACCCCTTACCCAGCTATTGCTAACATTTTGCACAGTCACGGTGTAGTTATCAAAACTAAGAAATTCGTATTGGTACAGCACTATTAAGTAAACTACAGGCTTTACTTGGATTTCCTCCATTTTTTTTTCATTGTTTTGTTGTTCTTCTTCTAGGATACAGCCTAGGATATCATACTGCATTTGTCATGAGCTCCCCTGAGTCTCCTCCAAGTTGTGACAGCTTCTTGTCTTAAGAGTTTTTCATGACTTTGATACTTTAGAAGAGGTCAAGTATTGTGCAAACTTTCCCTCAATTTGGGTTCGTCTCATGATTAGACTGGGATCAGGGATTTGGGGAAAGAAGTGCTCTTCTCATTGCATCATATTAATGGATAAATGCTATCAGTATGACTTATCAACAGTGACATTAACCTTGATCACCTGCTTAAAGTGGTGTCTGTGAGGTTTACCCACTGAAAATTTTCTCTCTTCCTTTCCATGCTCTGTTTGTTAGAAGCATGTCATTAAGTCCAGCCTATACCCACAGAAAATTAAGCTCCACCTCCTGGATGAAGAACTATCAAAGTATCTGTGACATATATTAAAACTACCACCGTCGTTAGTAAATATTTTGAGAGAAATACATTGAAGCTATGCAAATATTCTCTTTCTCCTTAAATGTTTGCCAGATGATCTTAGGATTTGCCAGTGGATCTTGCCTGCAGCAATTATTGCTGTAATGTCCTAATGATGATTTTTTATTGCCCATATTTCTTCTACATTTATAGTTTAGAATTCATCTGTTAAAAACATGCTCTTTCTCTTCCATTTATTTACTTAATCATTTATTTATATCACTGTGGGCTCCTGAATATTTATTTTATTCTTTCAGTTATAATCTAATATTGTTATTACTTTATTTTTTGCTCAAATTGTTTCAGCTTTATTTATAGAGAACTTTGAGGTTGACTCCTGTATCCTTTTGACATGCTCTATCCTTAAAAAAAAAAATAAGGTTTTTTTTAGCACTTTCAAATTTTCTGCATTATAAGGTTTATATATAATATAGGTTTATATGTATATAAATCCACATTTATCTCGCATTTTCCCTGCCTTAGCTCTACAATCAGCCATTCCTCCATGTACCCCCTGGTTTTTTGACTGGAGAAGGGTAATTAGAAACCAAGATGTGGGAGCTGGGTGGGTTCATCTTTACTGGGGTGTCACTGCTTCTAGGCTCTCTCAATAGACAGCCAGAAAATATATGTATGTATATGAATTCATCTATACACATATATCAATATTAATTTCTGTGTGTATTTGTATATATATAAAATATGTACATATATGTTTGTATAGGAGTATATATACATGCATACATACATATATGTGTGCATATTTGTGTACATGTACATATATATATATTTTCAGTGTAAATATAAGATTATACTGATATCCCCAGAGCTACTCTGAATCAACTGGCTTAATATTGACACCT
The DNA here is from genome assembly GCF_002007445.2 of Ailuropoda melanoleuca. Classification (NCBI taxonomy): domain Eukaryota; kingdom Metazoa; phylum Chordata; class Mammalia; order Carnivora; family Ursidae; genus Ailuropoda; species Ailuropoda melanoleuca. The sequence goes on from NC_048226.1 coordinate 69,237,936, forward strand.
GGTGTCAACTTAAAGGCTCCACCTTGTCTCTAAAACCCTAGATTAGCAACTGTTATGGGTTGAATTGTGTCCCCACAAAAGATACGTTGAAGTCTTAACACACAGTACCTCAGAATGACCTGATTTGAAAATGGGGTCGTGGCAGGCATAATTAGCTAAGATGAGGTCATACAGGAATATCCTTAATCGAATATGACTAGAGCCCTTAGATGAAAAGGAGAAGACAGAGACACACAAAAAAAGACAGACAAGGGAAGACAGAAGTGGAGATTAGAGTTATAGTGCCACAAACCAAGGAACCTTGGGAGGCTACCAGAGATGAAAGAGACAAGGAAGTATTCACCCCTAAAGCCTCTGGAAGGAGCGCTGTCCTACCAACACCTTGATGGCCGACTTCTAGCCTCCAGAACTGTGACAGAGTAACCTCCTGTTGTTTGAAGCCACCAGTTTGTGATACTTAGTTATGGCAGCCCTAGAAAACTAATACAGCACTTACATGTTTGATACTATTTTCTACCCTTTATAATCTGATGACACACAAATTATCCACTTTACTCCAAAGGCTATCTCAGTTTTATCACATTTAAAACCATCTGGATCCCTCCTAGACCTCTGTCCCTGGTAGCAACGATGGCATCTTATTTTTTGTTACCTCGCTATCACCTGGTTCAGTGCCAGGTACAAGTGCTCACTAAATGTTTGCTATTTGAACACTTATAGGGCTCCTCTGTCTGTCAACCTGTTAGACTAGCCAGGAGAGTCTCCTTTCTAATACCCCCCCCCCTTTTTTTTCTTTTTGGCCTTAAGATCTGCTAGGTAAAGTTCATTCATCTGTCTTTCCTTCCTTCTTCCCTTCCTTCTTCCCTTCTTTCCTTCCTTCATTTCTTCCCTTCTCCCTTCCTCCTACTGTCCCTCCAACTAATATTCACTGGGTACATACCATGTGCATAGACTAGTTTTAGATACTAGAGAATTAACAGTGAACAAAAGAGACAAAAATCCTTGCTGTCTTGGAGGTTTACATTCTAATGAGGGAGAAAAATCTAGAATCTGAATTGCAAATTACCCATATCTAAATGACAAATAAGTAGTGGCACAGAACGATAGACTGTACTTTGGGAATGATTCCCATGGGTTATTTGGCCAGCTGTGGTCTGGTAGCCTCCTTCACCAAACCAAAGCCCCTGGCTGAACAGCTGTACTTTTCTTACTCAATTTTTAAATTATTCTCCTCTACCGAAGAAGGAGAGGGGGGCTGAGGGAGAAGGGGAGAAAACAAACTGGCCAGAAAGAAGAGTAGAAAGGAAGGAATGAGAATATTAAATCTCCTACAATGAATGTATTTTAAAGTCAACCCTTCCTGAGCTGTGTCAGGCTGAGTACCTTACCTATGCTAATGTCTTTGTTACAATTACATCATTAATTGAAAACACAACTGCATCATAATAATGGCTAGCCAGAACTGAGAGTTTGCTATGTGTCAGGAAGTGGTCTAGACACTCACCACCTTGATTCCACTTAGTCCTCACCACAATTCTATGAGACAAGTATGATAATTTTTCATTTCACAGATGAAGAGCTGGATGCTCAGAGAGGTAAAATCATTTGCTCTGAATCTCACAGTTAGTAAAAGGCAGTGTCCAGACACAGACGTCATTATGTCAGACTTCAAAGTCCTGACCCTTCCTCCTGTTTTTAGGGAACGCTGCCTCCCCAACAGGCGGGCACCAGCTGGCCAGGGCTGCCACCCAGCACAGCCTTCAAACAAAATTCCTTCCATGAAAATGTTCTCAACAATGGACCCTCTTGCTGACCCAGTCCCTTTCAGCACTTCATTGTGAGGATTTTTTTTTTTTTCTAACTGCTCTGTCCCAGCGCTCTGTCTCCCCTGGTTACTGGGGTAACAGATATCTTGGGTGATATTTGCTGGATTTCCTATGGCCATGGCCTCTTTATCTTTCCCAGCACCTCTCAGCCTTTTAATTGTCTCCTTATTATTTAAGCCAGCATGGAGCATTTTCCAAAACATCCAATTAGCAAGTGCACAGAAGGAACTGGGTCCATAATTAATTAGTGATTCTAGGACACAACAAAGCAAAAGTAAAGCCAAGGATGTGGAAAGCACTGAAAACTGAAACTACAAGAAGAAGATACACGCATTCCAGGACCCTTCCCCACGAGGGGCAAAGAATCGAACAATCCACTCGCTAATTCAAATCCCCAAAGCCCTTCTGTATATTTTGGGATTGAACAACATCAATCACTGGGTGACGGTCCCAAGTGGAACATCTGCCCGTCCAGGATGAATGGCTGCTTCTGTTTTTTAGCAGTGAACCGATTCTGTCCCCATTGTTTTCATACGACAAGGTTGGCCCCTCTTTCCTCCCACAGTTGTTCAAGCCTCTCCAGAGACAGTATTTCCTGCATGATGGTCCCAACCCCTGGGTTTCTTGCTCATCATCAGAACAGACGCCATGTTAGAACACCAGGATTCAAGAGGCCAAACTCGGTTGACTGTGGCAGCCAGGAATGGGAGGACAGGAGAATACGAGGATTCTCAGATGTACAGTTACTATTCCAGTTTGGTGAAGAAAGGAGGGCCTCGGTGGAAGTTTATCCAGATCAAGTTTTCCCCAGACACCAACTCATTCTCCAACACACTTGTGAAGTGTAAATGCCAATGGGGTACTAGCACTGTTATTGGTGAAAGAGTCACCTTTTCATTAGGAAGAAATAAAGATGATTTCTTTTGGGTTTTTTTGGTTACCTTTTTCTTATGAGGATATAAGGATTATCATCTATGTTTTTTGGTTATTATGGACTCTCATTATTGCCTGAAAGGCCAGAGCCAACAAAAGAAGTCTGAAGAGCATTACAGCAAGTTCCCACATCTCAGAGGGGTGACATCACCACCATCACACACTTGCCTGCAGGGAAAATTAGAAGACTTATATAGAACATTAGAGTTGTAGGAATCTTTCACTACTTTTTCTCACCTACTGCCTAATTTCCTTTTGGCTTTAGATTGAACTAATACCAGGATTCAGGCTCATTTCTGTGCTTAAGGGAGTATACCTAAACCTACCCCACCAAGCCACGGTCTGAGCACTTGGACTACTACCACGGCAATGAATATGAGCAAGCTTAGATGAAAGGAAATGAAAATAGCCCCTAAGACATTAATAAGACAGACTTGTTGCTACTGCCGCTGCTGCTCAAAAGAGTAAATAACTATGATGCATGTTGCTAAGCAATGTTGCATTTTCAGTCCTTAACAACTCCATTAGTAACAAAGGATGACAAACTACATTTTGAGATTGATGAGATGCTTTACCTTCCTTCTGTGAATAATCAGCCTCAGCAACCATGGCTCCTAACACAAAGCAAAAATGATTATCCTTTGTCCCCTAGCTGTGATGCATATTAGAACTCAGTGGTGTATGTCCTATTGGAAAGTCTAAGGGTTCTCTGCTAACCCCTCTCCCATGGTACTTTAAGTCTTAAATTTAAAAAAAAATACATGAATTGATAAATAAGCACACATTCTTTCCCCAAAATGCTGCTTCTCGATTATTATATATGTATATATAAGGAGTGTTTGAAAATTGTGAATTTTAAATGTCATACCCTTAAAGATTTGTAGTACAATGATTCTACAAATATCCATCCTTCTGATTCAAAGGTAGTGCTGCTTTGGGGGATTCTGTGTGAAGGTGACCAACTCTGCCGACCAGTCCCAGATCCTGTGTTGTTGACAACTACCTCTTGGTTTATAGATGCTAGAAACTTGCTCAGAATGAGCTGCCAACTAATGGCTTCTTGCCCCTTCCCCCCAGTTACCCAGAATTCCCAGTTACCCAACACTTCCCAGCTACTAAGTATTAGACAGAAATAGTCTGCAAGAAAATAACCTCTTCAGCAGGATTCTACCAATGGAATTCTGGAACTTTTCATCTCCATAGCCAAGCAATGTTGCACAAGAGACACCACTGTCTGAAAGAGCACAGAGTCTGGAGCCAGACTTTCTAAGGTAAATCTCAACTCCACAATTTCCCATTGAAATGACTTTGGCAAATTAATGTCTTCCTGCCTCTATTTGCAATGATTAAGTAAGCTGATATATGCAAAGTGCTTAAAACAGTGCCTCCTTCTGGCACCTTTTGGCTCTGGAGCAGAGTTATATGAGCATTTGCAAGAATCTTCAAATACCTCCCTGGGCAAAACAAGGAAATACCTCAGTTTGTAAAGGAGGAAAAAACTGACTCCAGAAGGCAACCTTAGTATCTGTATTTGCTGCTTTTATATTTCAGAGGAAGTCACTGATCTAGAGAAGCTAGAAATTGCCAAAATTTGAATTCCTATAACATCAAACTGTTACTAATTATGGTTCTGGTCGTATGCCATATGTTTCCCAGAAATAACAAATGTTCCATGGAAAAATAAGTGGCTAATAAGGGTGGGAAAAACATATAGTAAATGTCGTTGTTTTTCTTGGCTGTTAATTTTAAAATAATGAAATATTCAATGAAAAGTATCCAACTGCAGTGACTTCTTACCACTTCAGAAAGATACTCTCGAGCTACTGAAATTTAGAAATCTATGTTCAATAGCATCATCAAGTAATTTATTCTGAATCAATTACATTTTAAATTTTGAAAAATGTTACTCATGTCCCAGGTGTTTTTCCCAGTAGAAATTATAGTGGTAGATGTTAAATTAACTCCATGTGATTCTCATTTTCAGAAATACAATTTAAGACTGCTGAAAACTTTCAATGTGTTCCCTTGAGTGGCATAAAAAAAAGTTTTAAATATTTCGTTTTTGTGAGGTTTTTTGTCTTCTAGGAATACATTTCTCTCAAACAATTTTTCAATACTGCTATTTAACAGGCGAAGTGTTCTAGACTTCTTTTATACTCCTTTTATTTTACTTAAGTGACTATGAATGCAGGGAGTTTTTTGCAACTATACAGTGAAAGAAAATTAAATTATTGATCAAGTGATCTTCAATTATACAGGCCATACCGGCAGTAGGAGGAAGGGGGTATGTTTTATTTCAGTAGCTTTTACACTAAAGAGCAGTATTTTTAAAAATAAATCAGCCTGATATTCTCATTCCTTCCTATTTTCTGATATAAGTAAGACATGATAATCCTATAGGTGCTAAAAATTGATCAAGATCTGATCCAAGCTACTCTGGAGATAGGTGTTATTATCTATAGGATGATACATCCACATGTAGTAAGTGTGTTTACTATGTGACAGGCAATGCCAGGGGCTAGAATTATAATGATGAAAAAAGCAGACCGGAGCCCTGTCCTCATGAAGGTTATAGTCTGGAGCAGTGCTATTTAAAGTGTCTGTGGACCAGAGCCACCCCATGAACTATTCTTATCAGACCACAACAGGATAAGTATAGATATTGCAAGTAATTGTTTAGACATTTTTACAGTAGTTGGACATTGCTGTAACATCCAAACGTGTGATCAAGTGGACTCATCTCATTAAATGGAGTATAGATGGGGTATATGCAGAACTTGAATAGTAAGCTTCACACAGAGCAGTCTAAGTACTGGTCATGGACAAGAGGATACATATTGGCATGTGATGGATAGGAAATTTAAAAAAAAATCTAGCCGTCCCCATGGATAGTTTGAAAAGTACTAGTCTAGTGCTTTCCAAGCATGATAAGAAAGAGAGAAAGAGGGATGGAAAGGAAGGAAGGAGGGAGGAACAGAGGGGAAGAGAGACAGAGAGAGAGTGAGACGGGGGTGGGGGGGGGAGAAAGGGAGAGAGTTTAATTCCAACTGAGAACATTTGGGAAAGTTCCATGGAAGAAATGATTCTTAAGCATGAATTCAAATTTCAGGGTTAGAGGTCACAACACTAGAAGAGCTAAGAAGGCAGAAAAGTGCAGGGAGATGTTCCTTGTGCTACTCAGGCCATCTGGCTTATTGCTGTCAGAGAGTGATATGGGGACAGGAGCAAACGGAGGTAAGGAAGAGGAAACTGAAAAGGTGGGTTGTAGTCAGTTAGTAGAAAGCTTTAAGCACCATGAAAAAGAATTAGAACTTTATTTTTGAGCCAATTGGTAGTTTTTCAATATGCCTGAACATGATAGGAAATGAAAGAAAGCTCTGTTTTACTAAATAATATTGGTCTCATTTGAACTATATGCAACATTTTAAGGCAGGAGGCCCTGAGGTAAAGTAAATAATGACAGTAAAAAGGAATTTTAAAAAATAGTTCCCCTAATGGTGCCATATATTAGTCACATGTCTAAGTAAATTTATGCAATATTAAGTCTTCCCAGGCACCACAGCATAGTAAAACACCACTTTAGAAGATCTAATCATGCATGATTGAAGTGATGATTTTCAAATGCCATTTCTTAACAGTGACAGAGAGAATGCGCATTCTTCCCATTTTCAGAAACTTTGATTAAACCACAGATATTAAGAGAACACTAAACCAATATATTATTGTAATAACTTACACTAAAACGTCAAGTACCATCACAAAGGACACAAGAGTGGCACTTTCTTCTCGCTGTTGTTCTTAACTTCCCATAAAACTAGAATTGCACTCATTAAATGTGCCTCACTCAAGTTTCTATGTGTCACTATAAGGCTACTAATTCTTGCACCTGACTGAGCTGGAGTCTTTTAAAGATTCCCATAAATGTATCTTTTTAAAAAAATAGGTGAGCCACAAAGTAAGTTTTAAACTTTGAGAGTAAAATTTTATAACATTTTAACAAATAAAACAAGGCTCTCAAAGTGTGGGCACCCTCCCCCCACAGAAAAACGTATTGCCACATTAGGATTTCACATGTTTGACTGAGTAAAAATCTAATTCGTTACCCTTCTAATTCTGGTTTCATAATATTATTTTTAATTGGGATGTAAGAACCATAGAATCATAAAGATACCGTCCTGTTAAACTGAAAGCTATGCATTTAGGATTGGACATGTTTGCAATATAACCATAATACAAAGCTAGAACACAGCACAGGGACTCACTGATTATGATATCTAAAGCAGTGGTTCTCAACCAGGAGTGGGTTTGCCCCTCCCTGGAGGTATTTGGCAATGCAAGAAATGATTGTCAACATGGCGGGATACTACTGGCACCAGAATGCTACCAAACATTCTCCACAGTGTAGGGACAGCCCCTCGCGACAATGATCTGGTCCAAAATGTCAACAGTGCTGCAGTTGAGAAACCCTGTACTAAAGGATCCCACCAACATTTCCATTATTCTTCTTGGCATACATGGAAATAATCACTTTGATCCATGCAATCTGAATATTGGAAATAAAGAAGTTCCCAGAGACTGGAACAGATCATTATTATGCCTTCCTTGGCTATAATGAACTATCCTCTGATTTTTGCAAGCAAGACCTGAAGGTGACTCTCACAGGTGCCCTGGTTTAATTCCATCAATAGTGATACTTTAGATGCAGATATGGAAACATTGTCTATCAGGAAATCTTCAAGCAGATCTTCAGAAAAGACAGGCATGACTGAAAACTCAGAGAAGGTTCCAGATATGTATGATTTTCTGAGTTGTAAGTCATTGATTATTTTAAGATGCATCATCAATTACAGCTTTGGAAATGTGGCAAAGAAACACCTTTCCTTAAATGTATACATTGATTTTAAGATGTGCATCTTTTTTAGAGATGGTAAATGTACAAAATCTATAAAGTATATTAAGTGTATAATACAACATACTAAGCTCTGTGTTAAAACAAATGGATTCTGAAATATTCTCCCTCTTGTGTCCTTCTCCATCAATGTTAGCTTCCATTGTTTTCACTGAAGTCTTTTTATTGCTCCCTTCATCCTCTACCCACCACTCCAAGAAGAGGAGGTAAGGTGCAAGGAGGGCTGTGGTATCACTAGATCCTCAGAAACCAGAATACAAATCTCACGGCTTCCCTCTCTTATGTTCCTCTCTTGGAGTTTCTCCAAAGTCTTTAACTATGAATTAAGCACCTTGAAGAACATCCGTGCTAAGCATGGTCTTAGCGCTGCTAGAACATATTACTTTACTTAACTAAACAAAGGAATCACTATGCTTAGATGCAATACAATAGATATTTGAAATTATTTTTTAAACTTCACCTAAAGACTAACCACATCACTCATGAACAAACAAAAACTTGCTGTAAAACCTATACATTTCCTTATTGGCATATGATCTGCTTGTTCCACTAGAATTTAGGATCCATGTGAACAGGGATTTTGTCTTGTGTGTATTGGCTGAGTGAATGAATATCATCTCCCAAAGAGTACAGTCATTATAGAATCACAAACTCCTTTTATTTTCACACTAGTGATAGAAGACAATAGTTAGAAACTACTCATGTTCACTCATTCTCTACTAAGTCTTTCATCATCTGCCCCTGCCACCTTTTTAGCTTTCCCTCACATTGTGTCCCTCTTGCTCTCCAGCAACACTGGCCTTGGTTCAGTTCCCAGTAAGTGCTATGTTCCCTACTACCTTAGGGCCTCCCCCAAGCACTCTCCTCCATGTTCCCAACCTCTTCAGATTTCTTCAGGGAAGTCTTCCCTGATGACCACTTATCTAAGTACAGTGCCTGTATGGTCTGTTTCCCATGTTTGTTTTTTTTCCGATCATAGTAATGATCACATAAAATGTGTGCCATTATTTGATTACCATGTCCATCCCATCCCACACCACTCAACTGTAGGCAGGAACCATGCCTGTCTCGTTCCCCATTAATATCACTATCATTTAACACAGTGCCTGTCATAGAGCAAGTACTTGATACATATTTATTGGATGAATAAATGAATTGTTTCTAGGAACATTATGCTACCAAATATACAAGTCCAGGTTAGACTATATCGTTCTCCACTAGGACTCAAATTGGTAGGAGCTTAATCAATGCTTTTGGTTAATTGGAATCATTTATCTACTGTCACTAAACTATCTGCTCTTAAGTCTACATGACACTAAGTCTACATGTTGCAAAATTGCTAGAAATCAATTGCTCTTTTTCTATTCTTTTTTCTATATACTAATAAAAAAGCTTGGTTTATAATTTTTTTTCACTGAATTTATTGGCTATTTTGAAATTAAGAACATGACTGTGTGGAAAATGGTTGTCAGGGAATCAATTATTTGGATGGTCAGTATTTGTCTCTATCTGAAAACATCTGGAAGCATACTTTAATTATCCCCCAGATATTTGGCATCTTGTGTTCTCAGCCTCTGAGATAATCTCTCCTCATTACTGTTCTTGAATGAAAGATATTCTGTAGACGCAATAGGCGTTTTTTTTTTTTTTTGATAGAGGAGAATTTATAGGACATTGAAAATAAAGAGTAGTGAGCTCCCAGGCTAAAAGGATTAAAGTAATATCTTTTAAGAGGAGAAGGAAAGGGGTCTCTAGTGCAGAAAACTATAGACAAATATAATTCCATGTAATGTCATGTAACTAAGAAGCTAGTTACAAAGGAAGCCTTGGGGAAGATACGCATTTCTTAAGGATCCAGACAAAATGACTCTAGCCTAAAGGAGCTAAAGAGAGATACCCAGGTGACAGGAAATCAGAAATAATTGTAAACCTGGAGTCTATTCATATACTTCACCTTAAAATAGTTTCTCTACATATATCTTTCCTATCTATTGCTATCAGCATCTCTGTCATTAGGTGAGAGTATCTGAAATTCTTGAACAAAATTCCAGAAAGCACAGGAAATGGGGCAGTATTTGCTAACTTCAGCTATCCATTTGGAAAGCCCCAGAGAGGAGGTTAGCCTCTGTTACAGAGGGCATCCTCACCCCTGCCCTGCCCACTCCTCTCTCAAGACAACAGTCATTGAGCAGAAAGAGCTCCTTCACTGCTTCAAGACCTTGCCTGTCAATTTCTCAACCAAATTGTCCTCTTTTGGATTTGGAAGGTGCCTTGAATCTGCAGCACGAACCCCAGAAGCTTAGGTTCTCTTTGCTCCACATAAACCAGAAATGAAGTAGAGCGTAGCTGGGGCTCACTGGGACCTGTCCCTGAGATCAAGGAAGAGAGAGCTGCATGCTTGAGGGGGGACAGGGACACCAGAAGCTAATAGCAGACACACTGATTCTCTGCACTTCCATGTCAAGGGGAATGGTTCTTATATTTAATCATACTCATGCTTTCCTGTCTTTTAGGCAAGAACACACATTTTCCTATTTAGTTCCATGTCAGAAAGATCCAAGGAACTGATGCAATAGCTATTTTGTGTTTATGGTTGTGATAATCCTAAGTACTTCAACAAGATTATCACAAGAAGAAAGAGCCTCTAGGGCTGCAATTCTTTTTTTTTTTTTAAAGATTTTATTTATTTATTCGACAGAGATAGAGACAGCCAGCGAGAGAGGGAACACAAGCAGGGGGAGTGGGAGAGGAAGAAGCAGGCTCATAGTGGAGGAGCCTGATGTGGGGCTCGATCCCATAATGCCGGGATCACGCCCTGAGCCGAAGTCAGACGCTTAACCGCTGTGCCACCCAGGCCGCCCCTAGGGCTGCAATTCTATCGCGGCCTCCAGAAGAAATGTATTGGGGTTGAGGCTCAGTTCTCAATGATATGAAGAAAAAAAAATTAGAGTTTGCTTAGCATAACCTCAAATATTTTATTACTGTCCTATGTATCTCATTAAAAGGACTGGCCTATCAGATTCGGAATACAGACTTTTCACTTTCACTTTCTTGTTACATCCCGATAAACCATGTTGTGCATCTAACACCTAAACCATAGAAACTTAATGGGGATAAAGAAAGTGGGATGAGAAAGAAATGAGTACGCTTAAATTTCATTTTACATCAACTTATTTCCCTTCCCTGCAACCTCAGGAAAATACAAAATCAGGTTTTGTTCTTACCCACATTTATTTTATTTTTGCCATTTGTTCTTCATTTAAAACTATCTGGTCAAGTAAACATTAGATTAATATTGATGCCTTGTTTACAAACAGCCACAAAGAAGTTTTACCAGGGCCTAAGCCATATTATTACCTTGCCTATAAATCTTATCTGGCTCTCATCTGGGGCGATTAGCATATCTTGAAAAATTTCCAAGAACTTCATATACCAGTAGATTTCCCTTCCTGAAAAGCCAATTTCCTAAATATTCAATGAGATGGCTTTTGAGACCCACATCAACAAATTAGGAAAGTAATAATGTTCCTATCTTAACAGGAAATCCACTATTACGGTGCTGCTGCCCTAATTATACCATAATAGAATTTCAAAAGAATTGTTTCTGAATTAAGAAAAAAATGCCATCTACTTGCTGCACAATATCTTCTTCAATTTTCCAGACCAAAAGAGTAGATTTAGAAAGTAAGGAAGGGCACATACATATTGCTTTCTTTTTTTTTTTCCAGGAAGAAAGTCAGGTTTTTACTTCTTAATCATGTCTCCTGTTTGTTTTTGTCTTTTAAAGTAAATTTCTTACATTTAAATAAGGTTTCCATTTAATCAGAGTCACCACGGAAGAGAATAGATTTTTTAAAAAATGAGAATGTACCATGGTTTTCTTGTCAGTAACATACAAATTCATCAAGAGTTAAAGTGGAAATATATACCTTGTGACCAAGGTTTGATGGCAGATTAATAAGCTAGCATTTGTCATTTACCAGATAACAAACATGTAAACACACAATAACCTAACGGAGATGCAACATTTTGCATTCAATCATAACTTAATAATAATCACATTTAAAACCCAGACATTCAAGAGGTTAAAAAAGGAACTCACAATACGCAGGCAGGTAGCACCTTGGATCACAGAGCCTTCCACGGTATCACGACAGATTTTATCACCAGCAGTTCTATGGCCCTGCAATTGAGATCTCTCATAATTAATGAATATTTTACTTGAACATTTGACAGCTCAGTAAGCAGTTTATGTAAGGCCGTTACTTTTATTTCTTCTGTAGTTGCCTTTGCAAACAGGAAACACACCTGCAAGAACACTGACATATCTCAGCCTAATTGGTCTTTGGCTCAAAGTACCCAGGGGCGAGTCTTGTTTTATAGGGGTGATAAGTACAGTCCCCAAAAGTATGGGACTCAGGTCCTAATATTTCACAGTTAAAAATCCTCTAGATAGATGCTATGCAGGCCATTTACTACTGGGAGAAACAGGCCTTCTTAGTAACATTCAGGCCTTATGGCCTTAATCCTGGAAGGACTATAAACCTCAAAATAAACTCATATACATACCAATATATGTATGTATGAATATATATTATATATATAATATACATACATACATGTGTATATATACATAAATATATACTATGTTAAGTAATATATTATTTTAAAATATATACATATATAAGTAATGTATTATTTAAAAAACATTTTTTTTTCCTGGAACATATATGGAAACTATCATTCAGGAATCTTTGGGCTACAAATAACAGAAACCCCAATTCAAACTCATTTATTCAAATAAATAAGAAAACAAGGAAATATTGTGGTTTATTGAGCTGGGGAAAACAATGTCCAGATGTAGGGCTGGTTTTGGGAAAACAGAGGTTCACTACATCCTTTGATTCTCTGCAATTCCCTGGGCACAGGTATTCTCTGCAGATTGATTTTGACCTCAGGCTGCCTCCCCTTGGTACAAAAATATTCGCTGTAGCAGTTCAAGACTACATCTGTATCTTCCAAGAAGACAGTGTTAGCACCCTGGCAGTCCCAGGTTCTGGGGGTACTCAGATTGCCCATCACTGAAGCAGTCACTATATTTTGCTGAATCACTTCAAACTAATCAAGGCTTATCCCTGGAGATCAGGGTAGGATCATCCCAAACAAAAATCACACGGAAGGTCATTCAGGATACTGAGAGGAAGGGAAAAGAGATTGTCACAGAGGAAATCAACAAATGTCCACCACAGCGTCTGACAATAATCTGAAGATAGGTATTTGAGGATGCGTATTCATGAAAACACAAGTTCTTGCACTCTTTAAAGATGTCAACAAGAGAATGAGCTGAGGTTCAAGAGGTATTGATTACCCAAATCTTTACATTCAGTTGGACTTTCTGTTAACATTGGATCTGCTGTCTAAGCAAATAGGTCAGAATATTTCCACTGGGGGCCCCTGGGTGGCTCAGTCGGGTAAGCCTCTGCCTTCAGCTCAGGTGATGATCACAGGGTCCCAGGATCGAGCCCCACATCAGGCTCCCTACTCAGTGGGTGGGTCTGCTTCTCCCTCTCCCTCTGCCCCTCCTCCCTACTTGTATCAACCTCTCCTGCTTGCTCTCAAACAAATTAATTAAAAATACATCTTTTAAAAAAGAGAATATTTCCACTGTGTTTCTGAAATACATTTTATAGTGTATGAAGACCTCTTGCATTTGATCTTCCATTTTGACATCCAAACAAACAACCCTGTGGGGAGTGGGGATGAGGGGACCGCCATTCCCATTGGAAGCTTAGAGAGTGGAGCAGACACTGCTGGTTACCTAACCAATTCCTAGTCTACCGGTTTTTCCTTACAGAACCTTGATTTTGTTCAGGGGAGCAATTTGCCCTGTAAAGACTACAGCTAAGGACAGGCAGGTGGAATAGTTTGGGCCCCAGGCCATGTAAGCTTAAGTAACTACATAGGGCTCCCGGAAAAGCTCTTTAAAAGAGTTCTCCACTCGCTTATTAATCTTTGCCCTTCCTCTTCTTCATGCCTGAAACATTGATACAATGCCAGAGATAAAGACGTATCTTGCAGTCATGAAGTGACAAGCATGAAGACAAAAGCCACATGCCCTGAAGACTAAACTGAAAAAAAGGAGCCACTACACTGGGCCTGGTTTGCCTGCTCCCGGGCTGTTACATGAGAAAAAAAAAAAAAAAAAGAAGAAGAAAGAAAAGAAAAAACAAAACCGTCTATTTGGCTAAGCTACTGTAGAAGGATTCTTGTTACATGCAGCTGAACATACTTTGGATACAAGGAGGTTTCGCAACCCCATAATGACAGATCAAGGCTTAATCCCGGAACTCCTGACTCCTTGTCCAGCGATATTTCCAATAAATGGCAGCGCGTCCCCAAAAGCAGAATCGTCCTCTGCATACCATACAAACAGGCATTTTAAATTTACGCTTTCTTTTTCAACAAATAGCTCATTTAAATGATCTGAGTCATAGTTCAAATGGAGAGAACAGATTCATTGCTTTTGTTCTGGGTTTCTTTAGCTTTTTAACATGTGCCACTCAAGCACTTGCAGAACTGCTCAGACACGAATGCCTTGGCTACAGTAAAGGAAGCCCATCATTTGACCAACATTTCTTTCAAAGTGCCTAAGGAAGAATTAGCCATCTTCCCAAATCTTGCCATGGTTGACGTTTCTTCCTGGACCTTCTCCAGGTTTTAAAAGACAGAACAGGAGTTTTGGTGTCTGGTTCCACATGTAAGGAGCTTGGAAATCACCACTCTGTCCTAACAACAGGTCGAATTCAATCACTCTTCTTGGATCTGTAAGAGAGGGAAGGACACAGGGCAAAGCACTGCTCCCAAGATTGGAAAGAGGAGCAGGGGAATACAGGGAATCTTGGCTTCCCTGACAGGGGCTTCCCAGCAGAAGCTGCCATAGGGAGTAGTGTGGGGGTAGGAAAACCTGAATTGTAATTTAAGAATTGCTGGAATTGGGGCACCTGGGTGGCGCAGTCGTTAAGCGTCTGCCTTTGGCTCAGGGCGTGATCCCGGCATTATGGGATCGAGCCCCACATCAGGCTCCTCCGCTGGGAGCCTGCTTCTTCCTCTCCCACTCCCCCTGCTTGTGTTCCCTCTCTCGCTGGCTGTCTCTCTCTGTCAAATAAATAAATAAAATCTTAAAAAAAAAAAAAAGAATTGCTGGAATCTCTGTGGGGACAACTAAAGCACTAGGTGGACCCAGTCAAAGAGGGGCCCTCACAATACTGCAAGATTTACTTCCAGGACATCTACCAGATTCCCACAGTCAATATCAGACAAAAACCTCCTCCAGCTTCCAGAATGCAAAGGGGAAAAGGAACCATTTGGAAATATGCCAGAGCACTCTGTTCTTAACAAGGCCTGTCCTCCAAGTAAACTAGTTAACTAGAGCCTAAACTGCTGGCATGTTATGAGAAGCTACTGACCTGGAGAAGGGAAATACTGGATGAAGTCTTCTCTAGCCTTCCACTGTGGGAGAAGGGAACTATTCACCTTCAGCCAACGCTAGCCATCCTGAGAAAAGGGGGAGAAAAAATCTAGAACATTGTGAAGGTAACAGTCCAGAGACACGGGCTCCCTAAAAGACTGAGACCTAATCGTAGGATGCACAGAGTGCCTCCTCTCCCTGAAAACCTCACCACCACATGACTAAAGATCTATTTACAGCAGTTCCTATCACCTGGTACATCGTGTCTGGCTATCAGGAAAAAATTACAGAGTATACCAAAAGGAAAAAAAATCACAATTTGAAGAGACAGGGCAAGCATCAGGCCAGTCAAGGCCAGGAAGATGGAGTTAAAAGACAGCAGAGCTCTCACAAAGGTTGGAATAATTCACTGAGCCAAAAGTCAAGGAGAAGCCATACCCAAAGATCAATTCCAGAGGGATTTAGGACTTAGTCGTGAAAAGCAAAATGTGAAAACTTGTAGAAGAAAACATGGAGAACATATTTTGGATCTCCAATTGGGAAAGGAATTCTTAAGGCACAAAAGTACTAACTGCAGAAGGAAAGACTGATAAAATTGCCCCATTATAATATTAAGATCTTTGTTTATAAAAATGTACACTAAAGAAAGCAAAAGCCATGCCAACAACTGAGATGAGTTTGCAACTAGTAAAATAAACAAAAGACCAGTATTCACATTATATAAAGATATGTTACAAATCAGAAAGAAAACGACAACACACACACACAAAAATGAGCAACAGATCTGACACATTGTCACAGAGGAGAAAAACAAGAATGGTAAATGTACATATAAAAAGATGAGCAACCTCATTTGTAATCAGGAAAATGCAAATTAAACTGATGGTGGGAATAGAAGTTTATAGAAGCACTTGCAAACAATTTAACCTTCACTCATGAAGCTGAATGTTCATATGCCCTCCAACTGAGTAAACCCACTCTTACCTCTATTCTCTAGAGAAATTCTTATATATTGGCCCTGGAAGACACGCACAAAATGTTTATAACAGCTTTCTTAAAAACAACGAAAAGCTATATTTAACACTAATGTCCATCAACCAGTAAGCAATTAAATAAACTGAGTTATATACATAAAATGAAATAATAGATAACAAGGAAAATCAATAAATCTGGGCTACAGGCAATAACTTAGGTGAACCTTAACAGCATAATGAATGAAAAAAAGCAAGTATGAGGTAACTATATACAGATAGTGACTTTTTTTTTTTTTAACAAATAAGACCCAAGAATAGCAAATACAAACAATATTTTTGTTTAGGTAAGTCCATATGTGATACATTTTTTACAGTTACATAACGTTTTGTCACATGTGAACATTTGTGTAACCAGCACCGCAGTCAAGACACAGAACTACTTATCATCACATAGAACTCCATCCTGCTACCATTTTACAAGCACATCCATCCCCTCTGCTCACACCCCTTATCCCTGGGAACCACTAATCTGTTCTCCATCTTTATAATCTCGTTATTTCTAGAAGGTTAATAAATGGAATCATATATGTGACCTTTTGATACTGTCCTTTTGATATATGACCCTTTGATATTTAGAGGTCATATAATATGTGACCTTTTGATACTAGTTTTTGTTTTGTTTTTTGGGTTTTTTTTTAACTGAGCATAATGTCCTTGAGATCCAAGGCATTGCCTGCACCCACGTTGTTGCTTCTCTCAATAGTTTGCTCCCTTTTCTGACTGAACAGTATCTCATGGTTTGGGTGTACCTTGGTTTGTTTAACTACTCATCTACTGCAGGGCATTTTGGTTGTTTTGGGTTTCGGCTTATTGCAAATAAAGCTGTTAGGAAAAACTGTCTATAGGTTTTTGTGTGGATGTAAGTTATTTCTCTGGGATAAATGCCCAGGATAGTGATTGCTGAGTCAGATGATTCAGTTTATGTTTAGTTTTTAAGAAACTGCCAAGCTATTTTCCAGAGTGGTTGTGCCATTTTAACCACCAGCAATGTGTGAGAGATTCAGTTTTGCCACATCTTTGCCAATATTTGGCATTATTGCTATTTATTTCAGGCTGTTCTAATAGATGAGTAGTGGTCTGCCTTTGCATTTCCTTAGTAGCTAGGAATGTTGAACACCTCTTTATGTGCATATCTGCCATCTATATACATCCTCTTTAGTGAACTGCCTCTATCTTTTGTCCATTCTCTAATAGAACTGTTTCTTCTTTAACCTCTAAGTTTTCAGTTCTCCATATAGTATAGGTATAAGTCTTTTGTCAGGTACATGTTTTGTAAACATTTTTTCTCAGGTTATAGCTTGTCTTTTCCCACTTCTTGGTATATCTTTTCTAATTTATATTGTCATATTCTTTGGGTAAATATCCAGTAGTGCGATTACTGGATCATTGGGTGGTTCTATTTTTAACTTTTTGAAGAAACTCCATGCTGTTTTCCACAATGGCTACACCAGTTTGCACTCCCACCAACACAGCATAAGAAGAGGTCCTTTTTCTCCACATCCTTGCTCATACTTGCTTCTTGTGTTTTTGACTGTAGCCATTTTGACAGGTGTGAGGTGGTATCTCATTGTAGTTTTGATTTGTATTTCCCTGATGATGAGTGATGTTCAGCATCTTTTCATATATCTGTTGGCCATCTCTTTGTCTCCTCTTCATATAAATTTTTAGAGTAATCTTATCTATACCTACAAAAATATTTTCTGGAATTTTTTTTTCTTTTCTGAATTTTTAAAAAAAATTTCATTAAAACTGAATATCAATTTGGGGAAAACTGACATGTCTACTATATTGAATCTTCCAATCTATGAGCATAGTATGGCTCCCCGTTTATTTATTTGTTATTTATTATCCATGTTTTTTAATTTCTTTCATCAGCGTTTTGTAGTTTTCAGCATACAAATCCTATACATGTTATGTTAGATTTATGCTTAAGTATTTAATATGTTTTTGAGCTTTATAAATGATATTGTATATTTAATTTCAATACCCATATATACATCGTGAGTATATAGAAATAAAATTGCTATTTTTCTATGTTTATTTTATATCCTGCAACTTAGCTGAACTCACTTATTAGTTCTGATTTTTTGTAGATTCCATTGGATGTTTTTCATGCCATCTGCAAATAGTAGCAATTTTATTTCTTTCTTTTGGATCTATATGCCTTTATTTTCTCTTCTTACTTTATTGTATGGTGTAGAATTTCCAGTAGTATATTGAACAGGAGTCATGAGAAAGGACATCCTTGTCTTGCTCTTGATATTGTGGGGAAAGGATCCAGTCTTTCACTACTAAGTATGTTGTCAGCTGCAAGTGTTTGATAGATATTCTTATATCAATTTTAGGAAGCTCCCCTCTATTCCTATTTTTGAGAGGGTTTTTTTTTTAATCGTGAATTACTGAATTTTGTTGAATAATTTTTCTGCTTCAATTAGCATGATTGTGATTTTTTCTTTAGACTGTTTACATGGTGGATTATACTGATTGTTTTTCAAATATATTTTTAAAGGTTTTATTTATTTATTTGAGAGTGAGAAAGAGAGAGAGCACATGAGGGGGGAGGGTCAGAGGGAGAAGCAGACTCCCCGCTGAGCAGAGAGCCCGATGTGGGATTGGATCCTGGGATTCCAGGGTCATGACCTGAGCCAAAGGCAGATGCTTAACCAACTGAGCCACCTAGGCATCCCCTCAAATATTTTTAAAATATTTATTTATTTATTTGGCAGAGAGAGAGAGAGAGAAAGCACAAGCAGGAGAGTGGCAGGCAGAGGGAGATGGAGAAGCAGGCTCTCCACGGAGCAGGGGGTCCAATGCAGACCTTGATCCCAGGACCTTAGGATCATGACCCCGGCCGAAGGCAGATGCTTAACCAACTGAGCCACCCAGGTGTCCTGGGAAAGTTCTTATTTAAGGCACAATCTGTGCATGTTCAAACTATTTCCAACTGTTAGAGTTTCCACCATCAAAAAAGTTGAGAACTTTATGGAGCACCTGGCTGGCTCAGTCAGTGGGGCATGGGACTCTTGATCTCAAGATCATGAGTCTGAGCCCCACGTTGGGTGTAGTGCTTACTTAAAAAAATGTACATTGAGAGTCCATTGCTTCAGTCATCTAATTTAGAAAACTTAAGAGAAGAAATCTTATTGCATTGATCCCTATTTTTATTCTTTGTTTTGTTCTTTCTTCCATATCGATGTTCCCTCTTCCATCATTTCCTTTTTGTTTAGAGAAATTCCTTGAGCTACTTTTTTAAGATGAGCCTGCTGGTGACACATTTCTAGGTATTCTTTCAGCTGAAAATGTCTCCATTTCCCCTTCATTTCTGAAGGATGTTTTCATTGTTGGGGTTGACAGTTCTTTTTTTTCAACATTTGAAAATTTTCTGCCACTTACTTCTGGCCTCCATGGTTTTTGATGGGAAATCCACTGTCATTCTAATTGTTTTCCCCTTATAGATAAGGTCTCATTTCTCTCTTGCTTTAAAATCTTTGACTTTATTTTTCAGAAGTTTGATTGAGGTGTGTCTTAGTGTGGATTTTTGGGGGTTAATCCCGTTTGGGGTTTTAATCCACTTCTCGACACAATAGGTCTGTTTCTTTTGCCAAACTTGAAAACTTTCAGCAATTGTTTCTTCAAATTTTTTTTTTAGCCTTGTCCTTCTCTTTCTCTCCTTCCAGGATGCTGATGATATATATGCTATATAATTTTTATATTCCTTTAGGTCCCTAAGGCCCTGTCTGGCTTTTTCTCCTCCCCCATTTTCAGTCTATTTTCTCTGTTGTTCAGATGGGTAATTTCTATTATTTTATCTATAAATCCACTGATTCTTTCCTCTGTTTCTTCCATTCTACTGTTGACCCCACCCATTAAATATTTTTCACTTCATTTATTATGTTTTTCAATTTCTAGGAAACTGAAAAAGAAAATAAAATTTTAAAAGAACACAAAAATCAAGCAAAAACATTTTTTGAAGTGGCAAAAGGAAACAGCTCTTTTCTGCTTCCTATGAAATGAATACATTGATGGACAGACAAGGGGTCCAATGTCCATGCAGATTGATAAGGTCTTGTTTCCATTTAACACCCCTCTTTAGAACATGTCCTGGGGGGTCCTCTCCAGAACAATGTGGCTGTTGTGGGCATAACTGACTCCCAGAGACAGGGCAGGCAGTTGAGGCAGGAGCAAGCAATGTTTTAGTATTAAGCTGTAACATACTACAGTGCTGCGGTGATATAGAACTTTCTTCCTCTGGCCTTTTCAATCCTAACTCCACCACTTCTTATTTTAACCCTTCAGCTCCCTCAGATGCTTTACTCTTTGCATGGATTTTTATATTTTTCTCTTCTCTGGCATCATCTTCCTCTGGCATCCTTCTTGTTTACCTGGTCTCCAAACCTTTTTGTGTGCATTATGACATTCTGTGCATGTGTCAATTCCCTGACCCAGCTCCTTGACTGGGGCTCTTGACCTGGCTAAACACCACCTACACATTTTAATGGGTTCACTTCACCAACGCTTATGTTGTTTTCCAAAGCTAATGGAATACAGATCTTTCTTTCTTCTCTTCGAGGTGGGGGTGGGGGAGATTGATTTTCAAGGTCCATAGCCTCCTCTATCTAGGGGATGTTTCTATGAGATCACCAGCTGCTTCTTGTACATGCTCCTTCCATCCCAAGCCCAGCACGTGGAGGCAGGAAGAGAAATGGGTGGGAGGACAAATTAACACTGAAAAACTTGATAAATACTAACAGCAAATACTAAAAATAACAAGGCAGAAGTAGTCTACTTTTAGGAACTTCATTTGTGCCTTTGTGTTAGGGGCGAGGAGGAGGGAGAGAAAGAGGGCTGTGGAAAGGGGGCTGGAAATGTTAATGTTCTCTGGAGGTGGAGGCACTAAGAGTTTCCCCAGGCAGACAGCACCACCCCACCCCCTCCCTGAAATAACTCTTTCTCAGCTTTCTCAGGCTTCCACAGTTCTGCAAATGGCTTCCTCCTTGTGCTGCAAATGGCATGCCTGTTCTTGACAGCAAGAGAGGAAAAGCAGCTAAGAGGTTACAGGCTGCTTTGCTCCTCAACTTGATGCTCTCTCAACTGTAGAATAGTCTGGCCATCTTTTGATCTCAGTTGCCAGAGAGTAGAGGGTGGGTGGGATCAGTGTGTGTCACCTGTATGTCTCTGAGTCCCTGGTATGCTGGGTGTGACATAGCAAAGCTATTAACCCCACATGACACAATCTACATGGTGGGTATAGGATCTCACAGAGTAGGAATTCCACATGTTTCTGCAAAATGGCTTTTGCTGCTGGGTGCTCCTACTGTCCTCTTCTAGGATGGACACATGAATAAATGACACTGATCCTTCATGGCCAGAGTCTCTTGGTCTAATAAAATGGAGGAGAGTAAATCTGTTCAATTCTGTTTCTGTCATTTTCCCTTCCTTGGTGAGCAATTCAATTCCGTTATGAATTGATATGGATCACTAAAGCTGGAAGAAGATATAACATGAGGAAAAGAAATGGTTCCCACCTGGATGAATTATATGCACTTTTGGGCTCTTCATCATATCTGTCCCATGCAGTTAACAAACAGGAAGTATCTTGAGCCTGAGTCTTCCCCTCGTGTTCTCCTAATCCCTCCTCCATAACATGTACTCTCAACAGCAAAAAGAAAAGCCTTCCTTCCTCTTCCCTGCTCTCAAAATCTCCACATCTTTATCTCCTCCTCCTTCTCTCATAACTTGGATGAGGAGGGAGCATCCTCCATGCAAAGGTTAATCCCTCCATTTTTGTCCTGATTCTCCCTTCCAGCATCATCCACAGCTTACTCCATCCCCTAACCCCATTACCCCTCTTACATCTTCAGGATGCCACTACCCTGGGCTCCTCAGAGGCTGGAAAGCAGCCCTGGCCTCTCTAATCATGAGAACCTGCCTTCAATTTTGTTTTTCTTTACCATCTCATATCTCCCTTCTGTTCTCCATTGCAGCTTCTAAAAGAGTGATCTACACGGATTATTTCCATCTCCCTTATTTACTCCTTAAGCCTTTGCAACCAGACCTCCATCTGCTTTCTCAAAGGACCCTAACGAGTTTCACATTGCCAAATGCAATGGCCTTGACCTTTTTGTTCATCCCTTTGGAAACCCACTCTCTCCTTTGATTTCGTGATAGTACAATATCCTAGTTTTCCTGAGATCTGTCTGTCCACTCCTAAGCTCTTCTATTATCTCCTCCTCTTCTGACCATCCCATAATTATGGGCATCCCCACACTCAAGGGTTGCCAGATTTAGTAAATAAAAATACAGAACACTCTGTTAAATTTAAATTTCAAACCAATATATATATATATATATATATATATATATATAT
>NC_048226.1:69260560-69376947 GCF_002007445.2 Ailuropoda melanoleuca
ATATATATATATATATATATATATATATATATATATTAGTATAGGTATGCTAAATATTGCATGGAACATTCTTACACTAAAACATGATTCTTTGTTGATCTGAAATTCAATCTTAACTGAGCATCCTGTATTTTATCTGGCAACTCTACCATAGTTGTTTCTTCAATGCTCATCTCTGCTCTCTAACTTCATCCCTTATGATGTTTTTGGTGCCCGGGCTTCAATGATTATCTTTCATCAGATTATTTCTAAACATCCATCTCCAGCAGTTTCCTCCCTTCCTCTCTCTCTCGTGCATTCCTCTGTTTTCTCCTGGATATTTTATAGTATATTCAACTCATTTTATATAAAACCAAAGTTAGTGTTTTTGACCCTAAAACCTATTTCTCTGCCTGGCTTCTCTATTTCTCCTAATACCTTCTCCACCCTCCCAGTCACCTCAACTCCAAATCCAGAAGCCCTGAAGTGGCTGAATATTGATTAATTTTACTACTCTCACTAGTACTCTCAGATGTGTCTTTCTTCCTATTCCCATGGATAACTAGAGGCCCATGTCATCTCTGAGGACTACAAACCATACTAGGCTATTGAAATCGCCTTCTGATTAGTCCCCCTACTACTATTCTCAACCACTTTCCATCCCTCCACACTCAATTAACATCCTAACTAAAGCACAGGTATGGATATGCCACTTCCTTGATCAAGGAAGTTTCTACTGGCTCCTGGTTAAAGTTCAAACTCCCTAGCCAGCATTCAAGGCCTTCCATAAGCTGATCTTTCTCCTCTTTATCTCCCTCTTGTCTCCCGTATGCACCCCAAACCTAAGGCACATCAGAACACCATGTCTGGGGCTTTCCTATCTCTGCTCACACTCAAACTTGGAAGTAGACTACTTTGAGGGTGACTCTTACAATTCCTGCATATACATATGCTCACTAAATGCTTGTTGAATTTGTGAAGTCAGTTATCCATAGTAACAGAAATGAAGTAATTAAATCCACAAACCATTTATGTGATAATACTAATGAATGCCTTTTTTAACAAAGCCATTGTTTTCTTCTACCAGTTATGGGCAATATCAAACTCTCAGAAACATCTCATGTCTTGTGATGTCAAGTCACACCTGGACTCTCACAGAGGACCTACAGGGGCATAGATGGACACAGATCTCACCCACTCTTTGCTGCCTCTCTTGATTTACTTTTTGAATTCTGATACCTTCCCCATTTCCCCCAGTTCTTACAAATGAAAGATTATAATATTCTCTCTAAATGTCCTTGAATTCTCTGTTACATAAATTTCCAAATGACAGTATATTCTAAACTGTTGCCAACCACACATACTGATGCAAAAACATCTGAGTGCTTTGATAATCTAAATCAGAGGTCCACATCAAGCTAGATCCTAAATATTTTCAGCTTTGCAAATCATATGGTCTCTGTTGCGTTACTCAACTCTGCCATTGTGGCCCCAAAGCAGCCACAGACAACACAAAAACAAATGAGCAGATATGTGTGCCAATAAAACTTTTCCTACAAAAACAGGCAGTTGGCCCGTGGGTCATTGTTTTCTGACCCCCCAACCTCAATCAAGCTTCTGATGAACCATTTACTTCATGTTTTCTTTCCAAACTATATTTCACTGTGGTAGTCTCTTGATGGAAAGAAGGCTAGAATTTCATCTGATATAGTCTTTTCTCCCCCCACAAAATTATACTTAAAGCAAACTCAGGACCCCAAAGTGGGTGAGGGGAAATACAAAGTGGGGACCTGAAGCTGGCTCTGGGACTTTCTTCCCAGCCCAGTGGACACGACCCGAAGGTGGGGACAGGATGAGGCAAGTGGGGTGAGTAGTACACTCTCCTTGGGCACCAAAATCTTAAAGAGGCACAAAAAACTCAATAATAAAAATAAATAATACTTTGAAGCAATATTTTTGAAAATCAAAAACATCCACAATGAACAAAGCATCAACATTTTAAGTAAAGACATGATCACTATAACTGATTTTTTCTTTAGTCTCGGGCTCCAATATGGCTCTGCACAGCACTGTTTCTGTTAAGGTATTTAAATAAATACATTTATTTAAAATGTTGATATTTTGTTCATCATGAATTCTTTTGCATTAATTTTGATTTTAAAAACTACTGTATTTGACATTATTCATCTTGATTATGGAGTTTTACAATGTCTTCTTTAATTTTGTGCCTAGGTGAGTGCCCTATTCACCTTCCTCCCCACCCCTTAGAATCAAGCCCATGTCACTCTTTGCACTGTCAAAGTCCATGCCCGTTTCAGAGAATGATGTACAACTCTATAATGTTACCTTCAAACTAGACCATTCCTCTTGGCTGCTTCAATACCATTTTAGTTACTGGATCTGCCACATACAGAGGTGGATTTGAAGCATGTGGAAAATCTTATACCAGACTCTCTAGTCACTTCTTAAGAGACATATTACGATGACAGGGAACTAACATTTTATTAAACACATACTAAGTGCCAAGTGGTAATGCTAGCGAACTTTATGTCCATCATTTCACTTAATCTTCAAGACAATCCCATGAGGTTTGATTATATTCTTTCATATTCATGACGAAACAGAGGCTCAGATAAAATGAGATTATAAAAAATGCTAAAGCCAGGCTGAAGCTTTATGCTACCTCGCATTATCTGCCAAGAAGGTGACATTGCCTTCCTACCTTATATTTGCACAGAATCACTCTCATTCATAAAGAGCTTTCAAATGCTTCATCTCATATGAGCTTTATTATAATCGTAGATAAAAATCTCACATTTTAAGGATGATTTATTTATTTAAAGAGAGCACGAGCCAGGGTGGGGGGGACAGGAAGGGCAGAGGGAGAGAGAATCTCAAGCAGATGTGCGGCTTGATCTCATGACCTGAGATCATGACCCAAGCCGATATCAAGAGCCAGACACCGAACTGACTGAGCCACCCAGGTGCCCTGAAAATCTCATATTTCAGACGTGCTAGCATGAACTCATCAAATACATTCTATGAGTCAGAACATATTCAGAAACATTAAGTGACATAACCCAAGGTCAACACCTAATAAGTGGCAAAACTAGAATTAAAAACCCAGATTATCTGAGGCCTGGTGAGTTTTCATTATATCCTTTCCATTCCAGAGGAACACACCCAGCATTGGTATCTTTGACCCAATACTATCCATGTTCAGATCACAGTGAGTAGCCTGAGGAATAATATCTGGGAAATAGGAAGAAATTAGCACATAAGGGAAGGAATCTAAAGTATGGAGCACTAACTACCCTGATGAGGAAGGTCTGAAGAAAACAGGGGCATCAGAAACGGAGAAGGATACCTAGGAGGTATCCCTCGGGGGTTTAAAGGAGTGTAGGGGGTGTTAGAAGCCTCTAGAAGGATGGCACCATTAAGAGGCTCAGAAGGGCAAGGCCAACCTTGGCTGGCTTCACCTCTGCCAAGGGTCATTTCTCTTGGGGCTAGGAGGCATTGTAATTATAATCAAAGCAACTGTAATCAAAGCAACTTTTGTTCAAACGCCCTAACCTTTCCTGATTCCATGCTGCAAGAAAGCAAAGGAATCATTTCCAACTTCCAGTTGTTCCACATGCCACCATGATTTTGTGATCAAGAGGAGTATCACACAGAACACCGTGGAGACCATTCAGATGGGAGAGAATAATCAAAGTGAGGACAGGATACAGGAGCAGAGGAGAGGGGCATGAGACCTTAGGACATCACTTCCAACCCAAAGCTGGGGAGAAAATGGCAGGCACTCCATTCTGGAAAGAAATCACACTTCATGTTACTCCAGGCAACTTCCAAGGAGGCATCAGCCCACGTGAGAAGTCACACCTGATATTATATCTCTATAACAAGATGCACAACAGGCGCTCTCAAGTGTTTAAAATACTTGAATGTGCAAAGTTTCACAGCCAGTCACAAGTGATAAGAGCTATGTGCCTCTTTCACTGGGGAGATGCCACCACCATGCTGGGATTCCACAGAGCAACATGGCTTCCCTATTCTTCAAAATAGAACAGTTCTAACAATCCTCTGTCAATTTTAGCTACAGAAGAATAGAAAACACCCCAGGCAGAGTGTGAGAGACCAATCTTATAAACAGCAGGATGGCAAGGTATAAACAAGAATGGAAAGAAAACATACAACTTTTAAAAAAAATCATTGCTTTTGACAAGGACAATAGGATGGGAAGAAATTCAGTCCCAAATATCATGGAACAACAAAAGCTCAGAGAAGTGTTAAATCGCAAGCCAGGTGGCTGCAGAAATTTGCAATGATCCATTCCCATCTGCCAACTTGTCCCTTTTGGCACCAGGCTGGATTGCACAGACTCCTCTTCCAGTTTCACAAGCTTGGGGATTGTTTTTTGGTTTTGGTTTTTCCTTCCATGCAGCGCAACTGGCATTTTCAAGGCTACAACTTTCCCAAGTCACCTCTTTCTTCTTCTCTGACCCCACAAACGAAGTTGCTTTGGAGAACCACATACCACAATATTTCCATCTTTATTTTGACTGAGTCATGTTCTTGCATGCAAGGAAATTATGTTCACATACTTATAGTAAATCTTAGTGAATCTTTTATATGATCACTTGTGTTGCTAGAAGCTATAATGCAGCAAAATGCCAGCATCTTCCATCCTTTCAATCATTCTACCAGTAATTAAGCACTGAGCACATACTCTCAACAGTGGCCTGCGGATAACAGAATGAGTAGGATCCTGGCTTTGAGGACCACACAGTCCAATGGAGGAGACAGACTCACAAACAAACAATTCAGAGAAGGGGTGAAGCTACCTTACCCCTCCTCTGCATAGTAACAATATACATGGGTTCCACTGTTATTTTGTCCACTCCCCAGCAGGCTGCTTCCAACCCAAAAATGCCTCTTTAGGCCAAGTGATCAGAGGATTAAGTACCTATGGCTAAGCAAGCACAGACATATTGAGGAAAGGAAGTTCTTTCTAGAAAGTTCTCTTCCATCTTCCTCTACCTCCATCAATGCCTTGCTCTACATACCTGTTCTCAACCTCAGACCTCCAAATTGCCTTGTTGGACTTATAATCCTCCCTAGCTCTAATTATTATTATTGATGGCACCGTGTCATGTATATCTATTATGTGTCAAGAATGGCCCATATGGTAGCTTATTGAACTTTCATAAAAAACTCGGGATGGGCTCTGCCTTTTTTTAAAGATTTATTTCTCAGATTTATTTTTCTTAAAGATTTATTTTAAGATTTATTTAAGTAATCTCTATATCCAATGCAGGGCTCAAACTTACAACCCTGAGATCCAGAGTCACACACTCTACTGACTGAGCCAGCCAGGCACCTCTTGGGATGGGCCTTGTTATCCTGGTGTTACAGATGAAAGAAATGAACCTCAGAAAATTTTTGGAACTTGCAAAAGGCCACAAAACTGGTAAGTAGAAAAACTGAGATTAGAAGTCAGGACTGTGTGATTAGACAGGTTCTTAAATAGTACCTTAGTCTGCCTTGGTAGGCACATGTAGTCCAACTCCCCTGCTAGATTATTCACATTATAAGGACAGAGACTAGCATTTCCATTTTTTTAACAGTCCCTAGGCAGGGTGGGACTATGGGCAGGCACAGTAGGCATCTGCCTATGTGATGTGATTTAAGGGAAGCTGGATAAGAATGGGTTAAAAATATCTTCACTGTTGCCTAGCACAGTGCCTGGAATTTTACCAGTGGAGGTGCATTACTTTGGGCCTTGAGTCTTTCTGGTCTTCAGGGTTGCTTTATTAGAACATAATTGCCCTAAGAGGAGTCATACTCAGCTGAAACCTCAGTGACGGTCAGGGCCTCGGAGAGTGAGTCACAGGAGAGATGCCCAGAAAGGAGCCTGGCAGCTCTGAGAGTGGGCACAGTGGTCCTGAGAGGACAATGGGAGGTTCTGAAGACAGGAGTGGACATTTTGTTGGACTGGCCCCACCTTTGTGGTCCCCAGCACAGAGTCAGGCAAATAAATGTACATAATTCCTTCAATTTGAGGAAACACCATTTGATCAGGTGTAAGAGTTGCAGGCCTGGCATGGAGGCAGGTGGGCCTCAAACACTGAGGACCCTGAGCCTTGTGAAGGCATAAGGACAAGAAGACAGAAGACTTGCCCTCGAAGAGCTTACAGTCTCTTTGTGGGGAAAATTATCAATAGCAAACAATGGGTGAGTAAGACAAGACAGGAATGACCAAGCACGGAATATACGTGTAATTGGAAACCTGGAAAAAGAAGAGCTCAGTGTGGAAGGAGGCAGTTTCAGCTTCGCTGGGGCCCATGGGGCCTCAAGCACAGTATTACCAAATAAAGAGACAGACTGAATGACTCGGCGAAAGCCTAGCTTATGCCAAGAGAAGACCAAGTCGGCCACAACCAATTGCTCCCTCAGCACTCCCAAACAAAGAAATTCAACTTGGATTTAATCACCATGATGCAAAATGATGTTAGGATGATCTAGAAACAAAATCTGAAGACAGTTACAATGTACGGAGATACTATTTAGAAAATATATTACTTCAAATGAAGTCCAGGTTTTTAAATGAAAGGCTCTAATGGTTGTTCAAGTCATAATAAATAAATCCAGAATTTCAGTAATAGGTGAAAGTATCACATTTATATATTTAAACAGATGGCAAAGGCAAGTCTAAGCCCTTCCAAAACTGAAGGAAAGAGATCTGATGACCGTCATACAGAACCTTGGCAAATTCCAAGACCTTCCCCTGAATTCAGCTGTGATAAAGAACGGCTTTATCCTGTGACCTTCCAACAAAAGCCAAATGCGCTTCTTCTGGACTTTCACTGAATACTTCCTTCACAAGCAGGAAAGGTTACTTCTATTTACTCTAGCTTATTTGGTATTTTTTTCAAAAAGATCCCTTTATTTAATTCTCACAAAGAAAACAACCTGAAGGAAGAAAGGAAGGAAGCAAGCAAGTAAGCTTTGACCTTTATATGCTAAATGAGTTATTTAATCAATAGCTACAGGTGATTATGTTCTCACCATTCTGAATAACAACCCTTTGTACGCCTGGCATAAGAGAAACCAATCGCTACAGCCTAAGGCTTACTTGTGAGCCAAGCAGTGAAAAGAAAAAAATATAGGTAGACTTGAAAAAAGAGGTAAATGGTGAGAGAGGAGGAACCACAAGAAACCCTTCCTCCTTCAAGTTTCTTAATTGAATTATTGCTATATATATATATATATATATATATTTCCTTTTCATTTCAGCTCCGTTGCTAATAAGCCTCATTTTCACAAGTTGCCTGTTTTCTTCAAGGCGGCTGCATATTTGAGACATAAGCAGCAAAGGTCTCTGGCTCAATCAGCTAATAGGTTTGTATTAATCTCTGTGCCGATGCATAGATTTGGTGATCACATGATATAAACCCGCAATCAGACAAAGGTCTAACAAACGATATATGTGCTTTATTTCCAGATGCTAGCAGCAACATGGCAAATGTTGTTCCAATGCTGAAATGTTGGGATTTCTGGAACACCTGGTGTTATAAGGAGCAATCAGAAAAAAAAAATTTTTTTTTGAGATTCTGAAAATCTGGGCAGTGATTACAATACTGGAGCAAAATGACAATACCGGTATTTCTGTATTTAACATTTCATAAGAAAAGGATTCAGAATCCAGAAAAAGAAATCAGTGAGAATGAATATTGACTATATTTAAAATACACGAATTTTAAGTATCTTGTAAAATGTAAAAATTACTACCTAAACAATATCAAACTATTAATAATTATTAGTAGACTGAATTTAAAAACCTAAGTATTAAAACAATACACAGTGTCAAAAATGAAAAAAAAAATAAACCATGAAACATTGAAAATGAGATATTATTTAAACTTTTATAATGAGAGTTCTTAAAATGCAGAAATGTTGAAATTTTGTCCAAATTTCTTCACTGCTAATAAAAAGAAAACACTAGTTAGGAAAATGTGATATATTTATGAATGATCTCCAAATATATTCTTCTGGCTCCTTCCTCTTGAATAATTGGAACTCTCATTTGATAACTTTGAAGAATATTTTTAAACGTTGAGGAGTATTTTTAAACATAATTCTGTGGGGGGGGGTTGCAGGGGGATGAAATTTATTTATTTCCTTCAAGCTGTAGTTTGCTTGAAAATAAGAAGCCAGCATTTCCAGTTTGTTCTCCTCTTCTTTAGTTTGCTCATCTATGCCCAGCTGCCCAGATCCTTTCAAAACTCTCCTGTTGTAGTGGATATGCTCTAAAAGTGATCCCCAGTGAGTCAGGCCTTAGTGCGATCCTCCCCTCTTGAGGGAAGGCACAGCCTGTGACTTGCTTCTAGCCAACAGAATACAGCAAAGCCAATGGGAGAGTCACTCCCTTGATATGATTACATTATGCAAGTCTCTCCCTTAGCAGACGGAGAAGAGATTCTCCAGCTGGCTCTGAAGTCAGCTACCATGTTGTGACAGGGCCTGTGAGAGGCAAACAGCCACATGGCTAGGAACTGTGAGTAACAGCTAGGAGATGAGAACACCTAGGTGACAGCCAGCAAGAAAACAGGGGACCTCAGTCCTACAACCTTATCTGAATTCCACCACCAACAACATGAACTTGGAAGAAAAAAGCTCCCAAAAGTACCATAGCCTAGTCAACATCTTGATTATACCCTTATGGGACTCAAACAGAGGACCCAGCGAAGGTACCTCCAGATTCCTGACCCAAAGAAACTGTGGGATAATAATTATATGTCGTGTTAAGCCACTGCATTTGTGGTAATTTGTTATGCTGCAATACAGAACTAATGCACAAGTCATAATCCTCTTTGAGCTCCAAAAACTGTTATTCTTGCAAAAAAAGGTTTGTGTTGCCAATTGTTATCTTCTTCCTCCATTTGAAGATAGCTGAAATATAGCAGAATGCTTTATAGATGTGTACACCTTTATCCAACTCAAAACTTTAATGAAGAATATAATTCTCCATGTATGATTCTCAAAATATAAATTAAATTCAACATCTTTCAAAATACTATATTTTGGTACTTGGAAAATGGAGAGTATTCCTCCAAACCAGTTTTTTTTTTTATGTTCACACTTCCTTATTTTTTTAAATAAATGTTTTATTTCAAACAGTTTTAGATTTGCAGAATTATTAGTATATGGAGAGTTCTTGTATATCCCACACCCAGATTTCATCATTAACATCTTACGTTAGTATGGGACATTTTTCACAATTAATGAACTAACATTGATATATTATTATTAACTAAACCCTATAGTTTATTCAGACTTCCTTGGTTTTTACCTAATGTCCTTTTTTCTGTTCCAGGATCCCATCCACGATCCCACATTACAGTTAGTGGTCTTGAGTCTTTAGGCTTCTCTTGGTTGTGACTGCCAGTATTTTTTTTTCAAGATTTTATTTATTTATTCAACAGAGACAGAGACAGCCAGCGAGAGAGGGAACACAAACAGGGGGAGTGGGAGAGGAAGAAGCAGGCTCATAGCGGAGGAGCCTGATGTGGGGCTCGATCCCATAATGCAGGGGTCACACCCTGAGCCAAAGGCAGATGCTTAACCACTGTGCCACCCAGGTGCCCTGACTGCCAGTATTTTTAATGACCTTGATAATTTTGAGGAGTAATGGTCAGGTATTTTGCAGGATGTATCTGTATTGAAATTTGTCTTACATTTTTCTTGTGACTAGAGTGGGGTAATGTGTTTTGGGGAAGAAGATAGAGGGAAAACATCATTCTTATCACATTTGTGAAGGATACCTACTATAATGATGACATACCACTGTGGGTGTTAATCTGGATGACAGGGCTTGAGGTGGTGTTTGTCAGGTTTCTCAATGGTATGTGACTCTTTTTCCCCTCCTCCCTTTTCTACTGTACTCCTTAGAAGAAAATCACTGTGTGCAGCCCCCATGGGGAGTCATGCTTTACCTCCTAGAAAGCAGAGTATCCACATAGAATATTTGGAATTCATCAGCATGGGAGATTTGTCTATTCTCTTCATATATTGATCTAATTATTGATATCTGAATAAAATTTATTTTATGCTTTGGGTTATACCACTACTTTATTTTGTTGCTCGAATTGTTCCAGCTTTGGCAATGGGGAGGACTTTTAGTTGGCTCCTGTATCCTTGGGTTTTTAGGGTTTATTTTAAAGATTGATTGATTGATTGATTGATTGATTGATTGATTTGACAGAGAGAGAGAGAGACAGCCAGCGAGAGAGGGAACTCAAGCAGGGGGAGTGGGAGAGGAAGAAGCAGACTCTCAGCAGAGCAGGGAGCCTGACGTGGGGCTTGATCCCAGGACCCTGGGATCACGCCCTGAGCTGAAGGCAGACGCTTAACGACTGAGCCACCCAGGCGCCCCTGGCTCCTGTATCCTTGTGACACACTCTGTGTCACACCATTGTGAGGTGTTTTTCGTTTTGTTTTGTTTTTCATTTTTCTTCTAGCAGTACCTTACTTCCTGGCACTATACAATGCTCCAGACCCCTTCTGTGTATTTCTTGCTCCAGCCCTAACTTAGCCATTTCTCCAACAAGACCCAGTTCTATTGGAAAATAGCATTAAAATCAAGATTTGGGTGGTAGGTGTGTTTATTGCTATTGACGTGTCATTGCTTCTAGGCCAAACCAATTTTTCAGTCTCTAGACATGGGAACTTGGAATGTTCCTCTATGCTTCATGTATTTTAATTTATTCAACAAACATTTTCACAAAGATTACTATGTGTCAGGCATTATTTTAAGCATTTTACAAATATTAACTCATTTAATCCTTATAATAACCTTTTAACAACAACAAGATAAGTAATGTTATTAGCCCCGTTTTATGAACGGAAAAAGTGGGACACTGAGAGGTTTGAACACATGGCTGAAGTCATACAGCTAGTAAGTGGCAGAACCAGGGACTGAACCCAAGCATCTTGCTCCAGATTTGGGGGAATAACCACGACACCACATTGCCTCACAGTGGCAAGGACCTCACAGAGCAGCAAATTAATGGATAAATGAATCCACCTACATTCATTTTC
Source organism: Ailuropoda melanoleuca (assembly GCF_002007445.2). Classification (NCBI taxonomy): domain Eukaryota; kingdom Metazoa; phylum Chordata; class Mammalia; order Carnivora; family Ursidae; genus Ailuropoda; species Ailuropoda melanoleuca. The sequence continues at coordinate 69,271,640 of NC_048226.1, forward strand.
CAACAAATACCTATTACGTGCCCATTAGGTGCTAAATTCTGTGCTAGATGTTAATTGGCTTAATGCCATTTGAGATACCTTCTTGGGCTACAGCCCAATTTAAAATGAAGGAAGAGGCTGTTGTAATGTGCTCCTTGAGAAGACTCTGGCAGCTGCGTGGGACAAAGATGGTGAAATGAAACCACTTTGCTCAGAGGCTGCAAATACACTTTATTATGCTACAGGTAATATTCAAGGGTGAGAGGCAGTGCCTTCTTTATTTCCTATATTTCTATTATCCTTTTCGCAAATGTTAAAGAGAGGGTTTATTATCTTTTCCTATATATGAAACACCCAGTCATTATGCCACTGTTCACTGATAAAATATTTGAAAGTAAAATATTTGAAACTGTCTTTTGTGAAAATCATTGAACAAAACTGAGATTTCCATTTACAGCTGATTGAAGGAAAATTTTAAATGTACACTTACCTTATGACTGTCACTAGCGGGTTGTTCCCAGAGACCAAGCCGAGAGAATCTAAAAGGAAACAGGCAAAATAACCATGCTGAATGCAAATATCTTCAAGGATTACAATATTATCTGTCCCCACATATTTAGTGGCAGAGCTCTGTGAAGCTTTCCGTGACCTGGCTTTAGTTGTCAACATGTTTTGTGAACAGGAAGGCAGGTGCGATGGAGATGGGTTTGGCAGAAAAGACTCACCTAGAAGAAAAAGAAGGCAGAGGCTAACACAATGGGGACTCTTGCACTGACCTCTTGCTGAAATTTATAAATTCCTTGGAAGAGGACATGGATTCAAGGGAAGGGATAGTCAAGAATATAGGCCTTCATTTTTTAGGTTAGAGCAAGTATCAAACGAGCCACCTTCTAGATGTACCAAAGGTTAAGGGCATTCCAAAAGAATTAGCAAACACAGTACCTTAATGAAGCAATAAGAAATCACAACACAATAGATCAATAAACGGGAATAATGCATTGGTTAGATTCATAGTTCAGGGGAAAGGAATAATCAAAGGGTTTAGCCTGTGAGGAGCTAACTTAGTTCAGCTGAGTGGGTTTGATGGGGAAGACTTCAAGGAGGGGGTGTGATCTATCGAATCCCTTTGCCAATGGACATGGGAGAGGTGTGGTCTCTCAGATTTTGTTTCTGACATTTACAACCTCTCTCTGAGAAGAAAGTGCACCAGTCTAGACAATCTAATTAGTCTAATTAGTCCACCTAATATAGTTTCAAAACTATCAACAGGGTCAAAGCCCTCTGGGGAAACATGTAGAAAAAAAAGTCCCAGCTCATATCATTGAATTCTTAAATATCAAAGTATCACTTTTATCAGGAATAAAACATCAAGAAATGTGCAATTGTTTGGGTTTCTAAATAGCCTCCCTTTTTTACTTAAAATCTTGTAATAATTCAAGGAAAATGTGTTCCAAATGACATGTTAGAAAAAAGTTAACATGCTACTGATTTCTGTGTATTTGATGAGATACTGATCATTGCAAAATGTATCTCAGTCAATATACCAAGGACTCATATTCCTCCAAGCATTTAACAAAGTATTAAATATACTTAAAGCAGAACTAGGAGTTTTACCAAAGAGTCAATAAATGTGTCCCTTTGAACATAGAATAGAGGTAAGATGGTGGTAAGGACCTCAGGCCGGTTATTAAACCTCTGGACATTTCACAAATAATAGTTAGTATGTTATTTTTAGTTCCAGCAATCTAAGAATTCCGATCTAAGATAGATTCTTAATGTTTTTCTTACTTATAATAACCTATACATTTTAATAATATAGATATTTAGATGAGATTTTTGGCTTCATAAAATGTAATCTTTCCAACCGTGATTTTTTTTAACTGGAAAGAAAAACTGTGAAATGGCTTTTATATATTTTCCTTTATCTCATAGTTACTTTGTTGACATACAAACAGATTACAATTTGAGAAGTGGTATTTTAGTTTTTCATTGTTAGGATGTGGAATCTAGTCAACGTGAATTCACAGTGTTTTACATTTTAAAATATAGTTAACTCCATTTCAGACTTTCAGATTTTACTGAAACAACAACAACAAAGGATACCTAGTTAAAATGGCAAGGTCGATAAACGAGACTAGAGCTGGCCTGACCCCAACAGCTTTCGCTAGTATCAGAGTGGACAGGCCATTAAAGACCAAGCTCGTTGGTGACATCTCAGTCAGCTGGGCTGAGACCAGGAGAAGAGAACATCGCAAGAAAGGTATTAAAAGCTCTGCCTGTTCTCTATGCCCCCAGACAAGTTTCATTGATCTGCCCACAGGAATACATTGAAACACAGCCTGTCTTACCTATGTTTTCTCAGAGATTGCTAGGGCAATGATGGAGGTAGGGTGGGAGGGGTATGAATGTAGATAGGAATACAGGTATAAATAATGAACAAGGTATAGAATCTATTTTTATATAATAGCAGCTTTCGTTGTAACATATACATAAGGGAAATTTTGTAGATTACATGTATATCTTGCTAATTTAAATGATCACTTCAGGGAAACAAGGAGATAAGGTAGAGAGGACAGGAATTCTGGGGTCTAGCCCCAGTCTGGCCATTATTAGCAGTGGGCTAACTTTAGAGCAGCCGCTTACCATTACTAGGCCTCTTTATACAGACAAGTACATGTATTACTCTAAAACCCCTTTCTGGCATCCATTTCAAGTTGGCCCTTACTTTGCCTTTAAGATCTCCACCAGGAAGTTTATGGTTTATGAGAAAATAAATGCAGCTGTGGCCAAATTTGCTTTTTCAGAAGCCTGAAGTGAATCCTTTTTTAATGGTCTCAGTACTTAAAATAGTTACTTTATGTATTTTGGGTTGCAGATACAAATTTCAAGGTTTGTGATATGAAAGTCTGAGAACATTTGGATAAAAACTGCTTTGAAATGTTTTAAGTGTTGTATGAGGGTACTGTCTAGTTACCAACACCCGTAGTTCTAACTATCCTATCCGTCAGCCATAACATCCACTCATGCTACTGATGAATAAAATGGTTTCTGGGCTCAGTGTTGATATCTAGTTTTTTAGGTGCCAAAACATAGCATTTTCACTGAGCAGTATATTGTGACAAGAACTTGTAAATATAATCAAATAGCTCTTTACATTTTCATTTTAATGTGATTTAATAAGTCTAATAATTAGAATATCAGAATCCAACCCTAACTTCCCTCAGGATGTGGAAAAGGCTTAATATTTATGCATCTGGGAAAAAAAATGTGCCATGCTCCAAAACACAATTAAACTAGAAACATGATGTTCATCCTCTCAGGGGCATTTAGCATAAGCTAAATATATTCACAGCACAGTTGATCATTTATAAACACAGCTACCATCACAACCAGAAAGTTGTGTCCATGGCAGTCCACTCACAGTCTAAAGTGAAAAGCCACGAATTCTGCTAGGCTGGAGGCCACTCTAAACTTATCATGCAATCAACACTGCCCTATTTTACAAAACGCTTAATAAAAATATTTTAAAACATTCTATTCTTTTGTTTTCTACTTTTAAACTGAGTACTTAAATGAGGATTAGTCTAGTTCTCTCCACTTATGGAAATCGAGTATGGAGGGGAATAGACTTACCAGGATTCTAGTTTCCATTAAAGGATCCTTGCTATTGCCCTTGTTCCTCACGGCACAGCTTCATTTATGCTAGGTGCTGTCCTAAGCTGCTTTCAGATGTTATGATTCATTCTGATGTCATGACTCTGTGACTCAAGTTGTGAGGAATGGATAGTTTTCTCATTTCTTTCTTAAAGCTGGTCTTAAATTCAGAAAGCATGTTATGACAAAACAAAAAGCAATAATAATAAAAAGAAACCAAATTCACTCCAGGGAAGAGAAATTGGATGAATGGAGGTTATACAAATGTATTTTCTAGCCAATTGGTCAGTTGGCCACATTTATAGAGAACCTTATAAGGGCAGAACCCACATGGAATTACCCCCTCTCCTCAGGCCACCTGCAATGTCCTGTGTGGGCGAATGGCAGGCTGGGTCATTTCTAGGGGCTAGAAATGAATGATAGGACTTCACCTTTAAGATGCGCACTCCTAGAAGGGAGAAGCCGGCTAGTCACTTATAACAGACAAGTAAACAAATAAAATAATGAAAATGTAAACAGCTGAATGACAGACTCACATAAACTTGAAGAGCTGGTCTGAGCAATACTTGCACACACTCCTTCCTCCTTCCCTTTCCCTTCTGAAGGTTTTTCTCATTAGCACTTGGTCGTTACCACCCTAACTTGATGTCATAGATTTATTTGTTTACTTTGGTTTTCTGTCTCCTTCCACTAGAAAGTAAGTCCTTGAAGGTGAGCAGGACTTAACAACTAGTAGGTGCTCAATAAACAGTTAAAAATGAATGTATGAGTAAATAATCATTATAGAAGTCATTCAAAAGAAGGTATGATTATCTGGAAAGAGGGGAGGAAATGATGTGGGGTTATTACAAAAGGCAATTACATTTTGACAAAGAAGTTGAAAGTCAGTCAGGAGAAGTTTGCTGGGCAGGTCCTGAGGGACACCTGGCAATAGGTCCACGGAGTCCAGGTAGTTTGTCTGCCCAGTGTCCTGACCTCGTAGAACTGTCTCCCAGCTCCCTGTGGCCTTAATAAGGTAAGCAATCCCAAACACCTCCTCCTCCGACCACGGCGGAGGATGCCAACCAAGCTAGGCCAGCGGTTCTCCCCCCTGGGCATTTATACCCACAGTGGACAAGAACCAGGAGCAAAGGCAGCTCTGCCATCAGGAGCAGCAGCATCTCAGAAGGATGGGTTACGTGTTCTGGCTTCCAAGACCCCAATTGCCCTAGTTCCTGTCTTTTTGGTCAGCTCTTCCCTCAGCTCTTTAAGCTATTAATATCCTTCCAACAAAGTTTTTTTTTTTTTCCTGGCTCTGGTAGTCTCAGTTTATTTCTGATGATTACATTCAAAGCTCTCTGTGACCACAGGAGCTGATTAAAAGATGAATGTGGTTTGGAAAGACTCAGAATAAAGAATTTTTATTAAGCACTAACCATGTGTGGGTACTGAGTGAAGCTCTTTATAGGAGCTATCCAATTTAATCTTTACAACCATCTCCATGAGTACCTGGTCCCATTTTAAAACCGAGCCAAGCTCCCACTCTATACCAGGTGGCTGAGCCAGCATTTGACCCTAAAGACCACAATCTTAACAGCTCCCCACTGTCCTCCTCGGAAACACAATTTCGAGTGTGTGATAAATAACTAGACATGCCCCTGGTGTGAGGGTCAGGTCAGATGAGTCAGGGTTAGGGATTAGGTGGAGATGGGTATCCTTAGGGAGTGGGGGGAGTTAAGGGTAGTGGCACTAGCTTCTTTTTTTTTTTTTAAAGATTTTATTTATTTATTTGACAGAGATAGAGACAGCCAGCAAGAGATGGAATACAAGCAGAGGGAGTGGGAGAGGAAGAAGCAGGTTCATAGCGGAAGAGCCTGATGTGGGGCTCGATCCCAGAACGCCGGGATCACGCCCTGAGCCGAAGGCAGACGCTTAACCGCTGTGCCACCCAGGCAGCACCACCCTAGCTTCTGTGCTTATAATTCAGGATTCCCACATTCCACATTGTGTTAGATTTTTTTTCCTATGCCATGTAAAGAATTAAGAAGAGTTTCCTAGTGAGACCTACTTTAAAAGTGCCTGGAACAGGTGGTTCCAAAGTCTGAAAAATACCTTAGCATAATTGCATATTTTTATTAATTAACCACCAGTTACATGTATACATGGAAGTGACTGTAAATCACATAAATACATCTAATTAAACTTAAATAAAATGTATCCCCAATTCAGCTTCCTCTTAGATTGATTCCAATGATGCCTCTGGCTATGCCACTGTTTTCACACATGAGGGTAAATACAGTCGTGGTGGAGAGAGTGCTCTCAAAAGCTCCTTCTCCTTAAAATCTTACAAGAACATTTGGCCTTGTGGGCCAAATAGTAGCATTCTGAGCTTCTGAGATCACAGTACATCTGGCCCTGTGCTTTCTCCTCCTCCAAGTCTGCTTTATCCCTATGATCAGAGGGTCCTCTTCCTCCCACATCACACCAAATAGGAAGCAGAAAAGGTCCATGTTCTGGCTTAATAAGTCAGGAGAGGTCGGGTCTTCTGATCCAGATTCATCAAAATGTGCTGCCTCCCTCAGGAAACACAACGGAAACTGTGCAGCAGGATGAGTTAGCATCATTCATCCCGCTGGAGCTTTATGATGTCCTGGCTCTACCTGAGACAGAGATCAAAATAGCGGCATCCAAGCCATTCTTCATTAGTACCAGTGTGTGGGGGTAGGAGTGAACATGTCCCTCTCTGGCCAGGACATCAACTACCTTGGTCATTACTTTGACTTTTTCAACTCCAGAGAAGTGGTGACATTGCTGCTCTGGCAGCCTCTATCTGCTTCTATTGCAAGGCTTGTACCATTCCTTTTGGGGGGATTTCACCAGTGATGTTGCCTTTTGAACTAGAAACTCCTTATCAGTGTCATATAAGGAGAAGGAGAAGACTGTGTCCCCAGCACCACTGTTCCTGACATTGCTGAGCATTTGGCCAGCCTGGACTATTCTACCGAATTTCTCTGTGGACCACAGGGTCAGCCGGCCTATGGCAGATTAAGTACTGATTATCTGTAGTCCAAGGACCAATGAACAAGCAAAGTTCACCCCAAGGTGAAAGTTGCTGCCCAGTGGTGTTTTGGACTTTACGTAAGAACCTGGTTGATGACCTGCAACAGTTCCCTTATGTTTTGTCTGGGTGCCAAACCAAGACTCCTCCAAGGGATGAAGGTCAGGCCCATGTTCTTAAAACTGACCAGGTCATGTTGGCAACCCTGAAGCAAACCTGAAGTGGAGAGTGTGTATCTGAAGTCAGACACTCTACCAGAGAAAATCCAAGGAAAGGCAGTGGGAAGCAAAAGAAATCTAGACTCAGGACTCTAGCAAAACATGTGCATGACTTCATGTCCTGAGCCATGAAAGAGTCACAGACATTATTCAGCAAGAAATATGAACATGCATGACTTTTCCTGCAGCAGATGCCTGAGGTGACAATCAATAACCTTTCTTTTCTTCCTATTTCTCTCCTTCCTTCCTTCCTTCTTTCCTTCCTTCCCTCCTTTCCTTCTTTCCTTCTCTCTTTCCTCCTTTCTTTCTTTTTTTCTTCCCCCCTCCCTCTCTTCTTCTCCTCCTTCTTCCTCCTGTCTCTTCCATTTTCCTGTTAGCACGACTACTTTCATTTATGGGTATAGGCATGTCCCAGTCGCCATGCAAAGCACTTTGCATAACCTCTTTTACTTCACATAACAATCCCAAAAAGGAGAACTGTGCATATTTTACTGTGAGGAATGGAGGCTTAGGGACATGACAGCTGTACTAATGGGGTGTGACCCCATATCTGTCTCACTCACAGCCCAGACCTGTTCCATTAGGAATGTTGGCATCTTCCTCTTGATAAACAGATCCCATCATAGGGTACTCACTGCATGCTACCTACCACTTCAGAAGAAGATTTTCTGTAGCTCTTGCCTTTGACACCCTGCTCACATTCTGCCCGCCCTTCTGCTTTCAGCTATGGCTAGAAGGTAGATGGAAGGGAATGCAGACTCCTCTGGAGCTGGCAGTGCCCTCTTAGTCATGCCCCTGGTTATCTTCTGACTTTCTGCCTCCAGGCCTTCTCCAATGCTACAGGGACCCACAGTCTGTAGGTACAGCCAGGAAGCACAGAGGAGAAAAGCCCAGGGATGGTTCTTGGCCAGTAGAAATTGGGAACTGATTGATAAAGACCCTGCTGCCGTCTAGATACAACTCCAGAATGGGAGACATTCTAAAGTAACCATATCTCTATTTGCCCACTCAAATCCTTACCTCAAAATTTGTTTCTCCGGAGAAACCAAACTAAGACATCTTCCAATGACCCTTATGATTCTATTTGCCTTGTTAGCAGACCTTCTGCTTCAATGTGAGTGCATCTTCTATGGCTGTCAAACTTTCTCATATGAAGAACTTTCTACTTTTTTTTCACCATTAACCAGTTATTTCCTTTAACCACAGTTCCCTCTAAAGAAAAGGATGCAAGAGAAAAAAGTAAGCTATAAATATCTCTCTCTTCCTTTGCCCAGAGTCCTGAAGTCCAGTTTCAAAGCCCCACTAATAGAAGAGCTCATGATAGCTACTGACACAAATGCTCTCTGGCTTTGTTAGGGTGGGGAGCAGACACCTGAGCATAGTATTTTAAAACAACACTTAAATGATGATAATGTAACAATTAGTTGGAAAATATTATTTTGCCATCAGATATTTAGGCATAAATCATAGGCAGTTCATATAAATGACTCTAAGGTTTATTACTTTTACACAGAAAATTATGTAGAATTTTTTCCCCTTGACATTAGTTTTCTATTACCTAGAAACGGCACCAAAAGCAACAGTTTTTCTTAGACACACATACACCTTGGCCCTCACATCTGGTAAAAATCAAAGATTCTGGATCTCCTTCCACTGCAGGCAGAGACACTCTTGCATCTATCTCCACCCTGACTCAGGACCCCTTGTATTAAGTTGAATAATGGCCCTTCAAATATATCTGTGCCCTAATCCCCAGAACCTGTAAATGCTACCTTATATGGCAAATGCAGAGGTGCCATTATGATTAAATTAAGGACCTTGAGATGGGGAGATTATCCTGGATAATCCAGATGGGCCCAGTGTAGTCACAAGGGTCCTTACAGAAGTGAGGCGGAAGTGTCAAAGTTAAGGCAGAAGGCAGTGGAAGCAGAGATTGGAGTGATGCAGCCAGAAACCAAGGAATCCTGGAAGCTTCTAGAAGCTGAAAATGGAAAGGAAATGGATTCTCCCCTCAGAGCCTCCAGAAGAAACTAGCCATGGTGAACTTTTGGCTTAAGTCCATTGAAAGTAATGTCAGACTTCTGATCTCTAGAACTGTAAGAGAATAACTTCGTGTTGTCTTAATCTAGGTTTGTGGCATTTTGTTACAGCAGCCATATGAAACCGATACAACCACCTTCTCACCCTGACACTTCTTTTCTTTGGTGACCTCACCAGGACCCCCCTTTGCTCCCCTCCCAACCTACACACTACATTCAAATGAGGGATTTGGAAGTAGTTCTCTCCTCATCAACCCTGAACAACTTGCCCTGGGTGTTGGAGACCTCAAGGCACCAGAAACTCTGTACCATGACAATAGGAAATGCTTGCATGCAAGCGGTAGGATGTGCAGAAATAATTTAGGACAGCAGTAAGGGCTACTGAAAAGGAGTTAGGAGTCATCAGCATATAGGTGATGGTTAAAGTCAAACCATAGCTAGACCATGTAAATACATGACAGTGACCTTGACTGAACTAGGAAGTGGATCAAGGGGATTTAGTTTGCAAATAATAGGCCTATCAGAGATACCATAGAAAGTTAAGAGAAAATGTGCTCTAGAATATAATTTTTAAAAATTTATCTTCAGCTGAAATACAATCTCAGCTAGGTCATGAAGAGGAGTATATCTCACTCAGAGAGAAGCAAGCCTCAAAGAAAGCTCTTGAGTTCTATATTGGGCATAGGGATACAAAAGTAGTCATAGTTCCTGACCTTAAGGAGATTACAGATAATTTCATCCTAACGTAATGTGTGGCGTGATAATGGTGTCAACAAGTGTACTATGGGGGCACAGTGGAGGGGACATTTAGTCTAAAGGATGAACTGAAGAAGACTCTCCTGGAGGAAGTAATGACCCATTTGAAGGATGAGTAGGAGAGAGAGAATGCAGGGGAGCATTCATGGTAGAGGAAATAGCACAAAGTCCTGGGCGGAGTGGCGGGTAGTTAAATCAACATAAGTGGATGAGTTCCCCCAGGAAGATTATGCATAGTGACAAGAACAGAGGAGCAAGGACAGAACCCTGGAGAGGAGTAAGGGTTAAAGAGAAGGCAAAGGAAAAGAAGCCCACAACTAGTCCAAAAAAGACCAAGAGGATCAGGAGGGAAGTCAAGAGAAAATGGTATCATGGAATCCAGGAGGGTATAGAGCTTTGGGAAGGAGGGAGTTGAGTGAGATGAGTACTTAAAGGGTCAAGAGAAAACCAGAACTGAGTTTTCTCAGAGCAGGTACATTAGACAATGAGAGTACAAACCGGATTGCAAAGGGCTTAGAGAAAATAGGAGTACAAAGGAAAAACAAAGCTGGGGGCATCACATTGCTGGACTTCAAGCTGTACTACAAAGCTGTGATCACAAAGACAGCATGGTACTGGCACAAAAACAGACACATAGACCAATGCAACAGAATAGAGAACCCAGATATGGACCCTCGGCTCTTTGGGCAACTAATCTTTGACAAAGCAGGAAAAAACAACCGGTGGAAAAAAGACAGTCTCTTCAATAAATGGTGCTGGGAAAATTGGACAGCTACATGCAAAAGAATGAAACTCTCTCACACCATACACAAAGATAAATTCCAAATGGATGAAAGACCTCGATGTGAAACAGGATCCATCAAAATTCTAGAGGAAAACATAGGCAGCAACTTCTTTGACATCGGCCACAGCAACTTTTTTCATTACACATCTCCAAAGGCAAGAGAAACAAAAGAAAAAATGAACTTGTGGGACTTCATCAAGATAAAAAGCCTCTGCGCAGCCAAGGAAACAGTCAAAAAAACTAAGAGGCAGCCCACGGAATGGGAGAAGATATTTGCAAATGACCCTACAGATAAGGGACTGGTATCCAAGATCTACAAAGAACTTCTCAAACTCAGTACACGAGAAACAAATAAACAAATCAAAAAATGGGCAGAAGATATGAACAGACACTTTTCCAATGAAGACATACAAATGGCTAACAGACACATGAAAAAATGTTCAAAATCATTAGCCATCAGGGAAATTCAAATCAAAACCACACTGAGATACCACCTTACGCCAGTTAGAATGGCAAAGATAGACAAGGCAAGAAACAACAATTGTTGGAGAGGATGTGGAGAAAGGGGATCCCTCCTACATTGTTGGTGGGAATGCAAGTTGGTACAGCCACTCTGGAAAACAGTGTGGAGGTCCCTTAAAAAGTTAAAAATTGAACTACCCTATGACCCAGCCATTGCACTACTGGGTGTNCACACTACTGGGTATTTATCCCAAAGATACAGACGTAGTGAAGAGAAGGGCCATATGCACCCCAATGTTCATAGCAGCATTGTCCACAATAGCTAAATTGTGGAAGGAGCCAAGATGCCCTTCAACAGATGACTGGATTAAGAAGATGTGGTCTATATATACAATGGAATATTACTCAGTCATCGAAAAGAACAATTTCTCAACATTTGCAGCAACATGGACGGGACTGGAGGAGATAATGCTAAGTGAAATAAGTCAAGCAGAGAAAGACAATTATCATATGGTTTCACTCATTTATGGAACATAAGAAGTAGGAAGATCGGTAGGAGAAGGAAGGGAAGAAGAAAGGGGGGCGGTAAACAGAAGGGGGAATGAACCATGAGAGACTGTGGACTCTGGGAAACAAACTGAGGGCTTCAGAGGGGAGGGGGGTGGGGGAATGGGATAGACTGGTGATGGGTATTAAGGAGGGTACGTATTGCATGGTGCACTGGGTGTTATACGCAAGTAATGAATCATGGAACTTTACATCAAAAACTAGGGATGTACTGTATGGTGACTAACATAATATAATAAAAAAATATTATTTAAAAAAAAAAAGAGAAAATGGGAGTAAAGAAATCGAAGTACTATGTTGAGACCGGACTTTCAAGTATCTTGGTTGACAAGGGAATGAGAACCATGCCTGCTTGTCAGGTTTTTAAACTTTGGAGACAAAAATAGGCTTTACAAGCTGCCACTAAAATGAAGAGATAAGATTTAAATACACAATGAGAAGATAAGAATCAACTTGGATCCTTTTTCTCAAACTTAAGGCAAAGCTAAAGTGCAAGTGTCACAACAAAAACAGAGGGCAAGCTGGCTGGAAGGAAGGAAACATTTTAGAAGTAAAGAGACTATATATAAAAAAACTTGTCGAAGAAGTCTCAAAGATCCCAAAAAGCATAAAGAAGATCTGGAAGCAGATGAACAAGAGAAATGGGGGATGGGGGAGAGTTGAAGATGCTTAGGCCAAAGGAGTGGATTCCTCATCAAAGAACCAAAATCAATAATAATTACACAAAATTTTATAAAAACTACAAGGTAAACAAAATTAGAAAAAGGTGAAGAATTTCAGACAACTACCTTATAATGATAAAGTAGGAGATAAAGGACTATTCCAAAACCCAGTTTCCACAGTCACCCCGAATTCGGCAAACATTCCCTGAGCACTGACTTAGGAGGGCAGGATTACAATTACTTAATAGCAATAAACACAAAAATAAAAAAATTTTGCTCAAGAATGACATTAAAATATTCTTTCATGAAATCAAGAGGCCAGATAAGATTTTGAAGGATCTAGTGTAAAACTAAAGAATTTAAAGTTTACAACACAATTCAAGTAATTAAAATGATAGAGGAAAATAAAGAACATGAAAAAAGGAATGATTAGTCATGCCAAACGCTGTTGCAAAGTCCAGTAGTATGAGTATTGAGAAATGACCATCAAGAGGTCACTGATGACCTTGACAAAAGGTTTTGGGAGCTTTCAAGTTACACATATTTAGAGAGTATTATTAAGAAAAGATCAAAATTGTAACATCAGGATGGGCAGGCAAACAACATGATCCAACTCAGTCTTGTCATTTCTAATCATTTCTTAATAATACTGAACAAGCAAAGAAATAATGGTAAAAATTTGCAAGTAGCAATAGAAATACGCAATAAGTAATTGCATCCTGAAATTGTCTTAATAATGACAATGAACTATAGTAATCCTTAAGCCTGAAGTTGAGGTCAGACTTTCAACCCACGCAGAGCACAGGCACATTACCCTACAGATCCCTGGTAATTACCTAGTGATCACCCCTGTCTATCTGGCCTTCCCTAAGGGCTAGGTCATCCCTATATTCACTTCTGGATGTCGAATAATTAACTCTTGCCTTGTCCTTATTCATTCAAAGGATGGAATAAAATGTGCATGAGATGTCATTATTAAACATCCTGTTAAACCTGGTTATCCAACAGTGTTTGGTCTGATCAAGATTTGCATGTAGAGGGAAAAAGCAAACTTCCACTGTTAGATAAGGCAAGCTTGCTCTCTTTCCCTGATGCCAGGAGAAAAATTCTTCAGTAATTGAGTGCCAAGTCATTGATTGGCTATCAATAAATGTACTATGAATTAATGAAAGGTTAAGAAATAGGAGTGCAGCAATAATTAGCATAAGTATAACGTAATGTAAATATAATGTAAATTACCATAAGTGAATAAAGGTCTTTGCCGCAGTTTTGGTGAGGGATGGACAGCTCTTTACCTGAACTCAATGTTCCATTTTTGCAGTGTCAGAGAAACTCATGGATTCAGATTAATTGAAAGGGAAACACATCTTAACTGATGAGATGTCTGAAATACAGACTAGTTTTAATGAGGCACGCCTTTGTAAGTCACACACAAACTAATTGCATACGAATCAGTGGCAAGCATTACTAAATAGGTTGTCTCCCCAACCCTTTCAGTAACTTAGATAATCGTTGGTTTTAATTAATTCTTTCTCTTTATTGCAAGAAGGAATTTTTAAAAGCTGTAAGTAGCTTAACTTTTCTCCTTAGCATCATTCCAGCTGCCAGAAAAATTTGCTTAGCAAATCCCTTCTTCTCAGTAAAAAAAAATAAACTTCTGCTCAATCTGGTCTAAATAGCTACAAATTCTGATTTAATGAATGTGGTTTGGTAAAAATTAAATTGAGTGTACTTATCACCAGATAGCATTACGGTCGCACTGCATTAACAAACCTGGCAGAGAGAAACCAACCCTGTGGAATAGCTACCATTTGGGAAGTACTTTCCATGTGATAACGTCATTTGATCCTCATGACAATACCATGAGGCAGCTACCATTACCCCCATTTTACTGATGCTGAAACAGATTCAGAGACATGAAATAGTGGCCTTAAGATCAGACAGGTAGTAAGTGACAATGACCAATGTGATCCTAGGGCAGTTTTACTTTAAAGCCCATGAGTGCTTTCCTTTATCATAGTGTTAAAAAAAAAAAAAAAAAGACCCGATTCTCTGGGAACCAACTCCGTGCAGAAGTAGAGCTTCCAGGAGAGTGGTAGTCAGCAGGCACTTAGTGCTATTTTTTATCACTTAATATTCTTTTCAAGGGAGAAGTCGTGCTCTTTGAACACTTACTGACATCTTGGGCCCAGCAGATTTTGCTGCATTTGCAGTTTTGGGAGAAAGAGTACCTGGATGAATCTTCTGGAGTTGGCATGCTGAAATGAATCTCAAATACTTTTAGAAAATGATCTGTTAAGGCAGAGACACAGGAAAATCAGTTGCCTTGAGTAGCAATAGATAGGAATTGGCCTAGATATTAAGGAGAACCTCCTGACAGTAAGAGAACATAAGCGCTGAAATGAACCAAGGACATTTAGTGGCACCCTTGTGTGAAGATATGTCTAACAATCAGTGATCCATCATCAGTCACAGGAAGTGTATATGGAAGCAAAAGCATGGTCTTTTTTTTTATTATATTATGTTAATCACCATACAGTACATCCCCAGATTCGATGTAAAGTTTGATGCTTCAAGCATGGTCTATTTTTAAATGACTCCAACATGTCTCCCTCAAACGTTGACACTACCAGTGAAAATGCAAATTGTTTTGTGCAGTTTTGTGTGATGGTCAGTCGGTGTGACCATAAGGGGAGACACAGGAGAGGTTCAGGAAGACAAAAGTTTATTATACTCACAGGTACTGGAGACAGGAGGCACACCATGCCATGTAAGGCCACTTGGGAAAGCCTCGGGGTGGTCGGGAGGCAGAAAACAAGAGTGAGGGGACAATCTAGGCCACAGTCTTTACTGGGGCTTCCATGGGAAAGGCAAGGCAGGGCAGAGGAAACAGTTCAGGACTGGCTAGTTTGAATAACTCCAGCAGGTTTGGGGCTATAGTGGTCTGTCATTGCCTGGTACTTGGCCCTGGCATGAGTGAGGGCAGGGGAAATGTTGGCTTGGTGTGAATGAGCCAGATGGAGGAGGCACAGCTCTGGATTGGTTAGTTTTCTTATCAAAGGCATGCTGTCCCTGAGGCCTTCGGTATCTCTAAGAATTGGCTAGCCCAGAGAGGGGCAGTGTCTCCCTAGCCAGAAAGGTTTTTAAGGTTTCAATACATAATAATATACTGGAAATTAAAAATACAAACCATATACAAATATACTAAAAATTAGCACCAAATAATAGGATCTAGATAGAGCCCCAGCATCTGTTTAACCATCAGTGCGACAGACTTTTGGTCCCCCAGAGCCTAGACAAACAGCAGTATGCACAGCTGATTTGGGGAAACTCAGAGGGCAAACAGAGTACAATGACCACAGCTGATAGGCCAACAGACAATCCAAACCCAGAATGAAACAAGCTGAAGGTCTGGATAAAAGATATTATAAAGCATCACAATATACTGGATAAACTATACAGAAGCTAACTCGTTGGCTGCTGAATGGAAAACACACAAGGCCAAATTGTTTGGAAATTAAAGGCACATCCCACAGAACAGCTAAATCAGCATTGTCGCAGAGAACACATCTGGATGCACCAGAGGCTTCTGAGTAGAACCCACCACCAAAGCTATACGTATTTTATGATAACATTAAGGCTGTTTACAGATGTGTTTTTAAGAGAAGTACCAACTTTTTACCAACAAATAAAGCCAACACATTTAAGACTTTAATCCAGTCTGAAATCACAAATTTAATGGAGAAAGTCTACTGGATAAATTCCCCTCTGTAGTCCACATAAACCTCAAAGTAGTCTGTGCTTGTCTTTTATCAGAAATATGACATTCATTCATCTACTATCTATATGAACTAATGTTTACAATTATTCTGATGTATAACAGAAATGTAAGAACCAGATGGCAAAAATAGCATCTGTGGATCCTTCCAACTGCTACGACAAACGAGAGCTCACACTGGGCATTTCATGGTGCGCTTGTCACGTGCGTGCACCTGCAAAGATGTTTACCAGAGAGTGCGGATGACAGTTCGACATCGTGTTGACTGAAAGCATCATTTCAGCCTAACTACAGCAGTTTCTGAAGTAAACCACTGTTTGATGTCCATTCTTTTACAGTCATTAATATATCACAAGCACAGCTCAAACCATTTCAAGTCAGACAAAGATATACTTTTTTTTTACTTCAGAAAGGCCCAAAACAGGAAGTGATAAATCATTATTTATTTTCTTTTTCTTTTATCCCCAGACATCTCAAGTCATAAAGCTTGGGGAAGGAATGTAGTTAGTTACCACCTGAATGAGTCATCTTTGGGATATGGCTGTCTTCACAGCACACGCTTTGTGCGGTAGAATTCCAATCTGAGTCAAGGCTACGACACCTGCATTTGACAGCAAGCACATGCTCCACACAAAGGGGAGTGAGAAGGAGAGGCCCCGAGTCTCGCTTAACACCTTCAATTCAAACACTGCATGTCACTTATCTGAAGAGAAGAGAAGGACCACTCTGGACACTAGCGTTTGCGTTCAGACTATGTACTCGGTAAACCACGTGAGATGATAAGGAGAGGCAGGTGCACCCAAAACCAAAGTCAGCCCATTTGCTGCTGGCCTCTCACTAATCAAAGAATTTCAATGACAAGCTTAGCAACAAAAAACTTATCAAGGTATAGCAATTTTTCATATTAAGCAATTTCAAATATTTATTTATTACTTATGCTTGCCTGTAAGGACTGCATAGTCCAACATGAGAGACAAAATCCAAACAAGGATAGTTTGAAAAATGCTATTAGAGGTGTGACTTATATACCACAGGAACACAAGAGATGGACGACCTCTCTCTGGCATGTTGGAGAATAATAAGGAAAATGCAACACAACAACTACCACCACCATTCACTGAGAACTGACTTTGGGTCAGGCATGATTCCAATGCTTTATATGCATTACCTAACTTAATCCTTACAAGTCAATGAGATAGAAAATAATAAAGTACAGCATTCATTAAACATCACCATGTGTGAGGCATTGCTCTAAAGGCTTTTTCTTTGGGGTGCCTGGGTGGCTCAGTTGTTAAGAGTCTGCCTTCGGCTCAGGGCGTGATCCCGGCCGGAGTCCTGCGATTGAGCCCTGCATCAGGCTCCCTGATCCACTGGTAGCCTGCTTCTTCCTCTCCCACTCCCCCTGCTTGTGTTCCCTCTCTCACTGGCTGTCTCTCTCTGTCAAATAAATAAATAAAATCTTTAAAAATAAATAAATAAATAAAGCCTTTTTCTTTAATAAACTCATTTAATCCTCACAGCAAATCTGTATAGATCTTATGACCTCCATTTTCCAGATGGAGAAACTGAGGCACTGAGGGGTTCATTAATTTTCTCAAGGTCATATAAATACGAGGTGGTGGAGCCACCATTTGAAACCAGACAATCTGGCTCTGCTGCCGACATGCTTAACCACTAATATTCGCAGCCAGTTACCATCCCCTAGTTACAGATAAAGAAATTAAGGTCCAACTGATGAATGGCTGGACTAGATAGAAAGTGTAAGTGGTCTGACTGCAGAGCCTGCCCTCCCAAGTGCTATCTCATGGAAAGAGCCATGTGTGCTGAGACCGAAGGATGAGAATTTAACAAGATCGAGAGAAAGGGAAAAGATGTTCTCAGGAGAGAAGAGTATGTGTGGAGAGCCATCCATCGTGGAGAGTTCTGACATTGACAAGTGGTCTGGAATGGCTCAGTAACTACTCTAGGGTTGCCCCACTGATCTGTCCTTGAAGGGGGTGACTCAAAAGAGACGCCACACCAGAGAGAAATGGGCACTGGGAAACAAGAGCATCCCTGCCACCAGTCAAGTTGGCCATCCTGAACTTTACCAACAAGCAGCTGCTGTCATTTTTTGTAAATTCAACTTTCAACATAATCCAAAATGCCAGAAAACACTCATTTCCTATTTGCAGGAGGTTTTGCAGAGCTGATTATGAATAAAAAGCATCATGCCCTGTTCCTTTTATCAGGAACCTCACTGACAGAGTCATTTACTTTTTATGAAGACAAATGAATATGGGTATTCTGATTAGAAGCAGAACACCATCAGCTTATGAACCAGACTCTGAACATAACATCTGGGACACGACAGCTGTCTGAGGAGGAAGCTGAAGATGCATCACACAAGAAGAGACACCAATGCTAGCCACATCTGGTGAACCCAACTGACAGAGGCAACTTGTCCTGTGTCCGCAGACTCTAACAGTGAGCATTAGCCTGTCCCTCCAGCAATTGGACATTGATATTATTATCCTTCACTAGGGAGGATGGTCACCTTGGGGTGGAAGTGGGGGTGACAATGTATTGGACATGCAAGGTGGCTTCCAGTCAGACCATCTCCTCTGAGAAGTCTACTACCCACAACCTTTTTTGAGAGAGTGTTCATCATAGGCCAGCCTGCATTGTACGTAATTGAACCAGAGGCAAGCGTGTGACCCAAAAGCAGGTTTTATAGGCTGTCCTATGAGCACTCTGTCCAATACTAGAGAGTGATACCATCAGATTTTTTCTGGAAGAGTTTAAATACAAGACATATAAAAAACAGTAGGCCATAGAGTGCAGAAAGACTGATGAGTTAAACTAATGTCAGGAAACAGCAGGCACCATGATTGATCTGGGTGGTGGGGAGCAAAATGAAGTTGGCCACAAGCAGCCTCTCTCCATTTAAAGAAAGAATCACTTACAACAATATTGGCACATGCTGGCTTTCCTCCGGCTCCCATCTAGATCCATCTCCTACCCTTCCCAGGAGGCTGATCTCTACAGATTGCACCACCTGAGATCCCTTGCTCTCTGGTCTCCTGTTGAGCTGTGCCAATTGGAGACATAGCAGGAGATCAAAGGGTGGAAAGAGGAAGAGTTTTGGGCATGTCTTCCCTTTTCCCTCCCTGCCTTGCGTCATGCTTCTGGCGGTGACTCTGTCCTTCTACAGGTATGTCCCTACCTCCAGTGCTTGACAGCTATGGCTTTTACCTTTAGGCTCAAGAGTGACTTTCACTCTTGTCGTGCCTGGCTGCTTCAGCACCCACTTTGGCTCCTCTGCTCCTGCCCACACATCTATAAACTATCCTGTCATTAAATTACCTTTCAAATCCCAGCCTGGGAGCCTTTTCTTTCCACTGGGGCTGATTTGTGGAAGAACACAAAATAGAGAGCAATAAGACAAGAGTAAGCGGAATGAAGTCTGCTAAGAGGCTCTTTACTCTTCCCTGCTCCTCTGTTAAATAAATCTTTTCACCTGAGGTAACCTGTGTAGACTCCGGAGAGCCTCAGTAGTCTAAGCGGGAGTCAGGGCATCACCTACAAGGCTTTTCCCATTATGACATTTGTTCAACCAGTGATTTTTTTTTTATACAAGCATTTATTGAGCCTCTACTGTGTGCCAGGCATCATGCAAGGCTCTGGGGATCAATTGGCAAACAAAACAGGCACAGTCTTTGCCCTCATGGATCTTACAGTGGTTGGGGAAGTAGAGAAGGCAGGGTTTGAAGTAGGTATGGAGCAGAGAGTAAACAAATAATCATGTAAATAAGCTTATAATTACAAACCTTGACAAGTGACTCAAAGGAAAATTGGAAGCTAAAAGAATAATAGGAAGTCTCATTTAGAAGACTGTATTTAATGACTGGAGTTGCTACTGACCAAACTACCCATCTTATGGATGAAGAGACAGATAGATAGTGAATATGGAAAAGACTGTAACTTAAGCATGTTTAGGTAAAAATGCCTGGGCTCATAGGGCAAAGCCATGTCACCTCCAACACCTCCTTTTGCTATGGAGAACAGATAAGGCTGGGTTTTGATAAGTATGTTATGAGAAGGACAAGTATTATAGTGGCCAGGTCAGTCCAGACACCGTCCTCAAGCCCTGCTTCCAAAATTTCCTATCACCAGAGAATGTGCCTCTGGAGAGGCAAGAATTTTAGTGTTTGAAGAAGTGTGAAATGAGGCCAAAAGGGGTGTCAGTCACCAACTTTGTTCAATTTGGGGAAAAGTTCTCATCATTCCCGTTTTCTGAGGGCACAAAGCATTTAGAATAGCACCTCTCAGAAGCTATTCCACTTTATTCACTATCGTCTCCTCAACCCTGCATTGCTTCTCTCAAGGTACAAGTGATCTGAGTTAATAGGGTGTCAAAACTTCTGAGAGACAAAGAGAGTGCACAGGCGGGGGGAGGGGTAGAGGGAGAAGGAGAGGATCTCAAGATTCCCTGATGAGTGGGGAGCCTGATGTAAGGCTCAATCCCAGGACCCTGAGATCATGACCTGAGCCAAAAGCAAGAGTCGGGGCTTATCCAACTGAGCCACCCAGGCACTCTGGGCGGTCAAAACTTCTAGGAAAAAAAGAGGAGGAAAGTCCTCCTCTTACTTTCTTTTGTTCACCAATATCTTGGATAAGTAGAAGTAAAGATATGTCTTCAGTTTACCTTCTTATGTAATAATCCATTAAAGACAAAAGAACGTTGAATTTTGGGGGGTATTATCTTGGGAATGGGGCAATTTACAACTTTTGATGTTTTTATATGATATTCATGTAATAGTCAATTAATAATTACTGAGTTCCTATTATATGCAAGGCATTATGCTAGTCACAGGGGATACAGTAATGAGCTCGACCTACATGGTCCTTGCCTTTAAGGGATTTCTAGTGTGGCCAGAAAGACAGATAATTAGCAAGCAATTGCAAAAAAATTATAGTAAGTGTTACACAGGATACTTATAAGACACTTTAAAATAAAAACTAGAAAAGTCAAGGAAAGCTTTCCCAAGAAAATTGTCACTTTAAGTTAATTACCTAAAGGATGTGTAGCTGAACAGAAAGCTGTAGTGGGTGAGGGATGGGGACTGTTCTAGGCAAAAAAAACAGCTTCATGTGCAAAGGTACTGGGGTGAGAGAGAGGTGCGTAGGGATGCTGACCGAAAGTCCCTATGGCTGTAGGAAGGGATGTAAGAAAAAGAGATGGGAGATGAAGTTGAAGTTGTCATATTTGGCTGGGTCATAACCACACTGAAGCCCAGTTAAAGGTGTTAGCCTTTATCTTAAGGTTACCAGGAGTCCATTGAAGAGTTCTAAGCAAGAAAATACATGATTAAGTTTATGTTTTGGTGAGATCATATTGACTCAATATGAGATAAGGACTAGAGCATTCCAAGACTAGAGGGGAGGCATTGTTTAGGGAAGACGTGGCACCAATCCACATGGGAGACAATGCTGGCCTGGGCTAGAATACTGACTCAACTTACAGAGCCTCAGACATGGTCGAGCTTGACTTGAACTTGGATGAGTGAGTTGGCAGGACTTAGGGTGGACTGGATGGACACAGAAGGTGATGAAGAGCCTCAAGGATGACCCATGTCTCACCTGCCCATCTAGGTGAATGGTGCTGCCAGACTGAGAGAGAGCAAGTTTACTGCACAAGAAGGAAAAATCATGAATAAAATTTTAGTTATGAAGAATTAGAGGTAATTTCAAGGTATCTGAGTGAAGATACTTAGTAAGCAATTGAATAAACCCCTCTGGGCACCAAGAGAGAGATCTGGCTGGACCTAATGATGGAACTCTTTAGTTATAGATAGTAATTAAAGCCATGGCTATAGCAATTTTTCAGGGAGAGGGTAGTGAGATAAGAATAGAGCCTGAGGGAGAACACTAAAAATCATTTAGTGGATTATCAAAGGAAGAAGAACCCAGAAAAGACTGTCTAGGGAGAGAACTGGAGGTATGCAGGGAGTCCATTCCACACCTGAGTTTATATGGCAGCTACCAGGTACACTTCTTTTTTTTTTTTTTTAAGATTTTTAAAAAATTTATTTATTTGACAGAGAGAGAAAGACAGCCAGCGAGAGGGGGAACACAAGCAGGCCCAGAGGGAGAGGAAGAAGCAGGCTCCCAGCAGAGTAGGGAGCCCAATGCAGGGCTCGATCCCAGGACCCTGGGATCACGCACCAGGCTGACTTCTGAGCCAGGCTGCCTGTAGGTAGGTCCTGGCTCCACTAGTAAATGACACGACCATAACAACTTACTTAACTTCTTTGGGCTTCAGTTTCCCTCATTTTAAAATGGTGACAGTAACATCTATAGAACCCACTTTATAGAGTAACTCTAAGGATTACATGACTTAATATTTATAAAGTGCTTAGAAGAGGGATGGCACTTACCAAGTGCCCATCAGGTGTTAATTATCATTAACTGTCCCTTATAGTGAAAACTTGCAGATTGTGAACAATTTGCTGAGTTCATTCATCTCACCAGCAGTGAGGTGTTCCAAACAATGGAAGGTATAAAGAATGGATTTCTTAACTACCAATCTTGTATTAACTACTTACATTCATAACTATCCTCAAAAAAACACTTGCACTGGAACAGAACTTTATTTCACAGAGCTTTCATTGCCTTTCATTTTCCTAGCAACCCTATGAGCAAGAAAGCTTGTTTCCTCATCCAGGAGAATAAGAAAATTACCCAAGGGAATACAGAATGTAAGAAGTGGAATCAGGGTCTGAACCCCGGTTTTCCGGCTCAAGATTCACTAATTGTTACCAGTCTCCCTTCTTCCCCTGCTTGGATATATGTTGGAGGTCTTGTCCCAGTAGCACTCCACAATGCTTCCATTCAGTTTCGAGACGGTTTTTACCTGCAACAACCCCTTCTGCTACCTAGCACTGTTAGAGAGACTTGTGGGTCAAACAATTTAGTATGTAAGTATTATTACTATTATAGCACTCTTGTCCTCAGTCTTCCCATTGGATAATTGTAAGCTCCAATAGTCAATCTACATTTGGAAAACATGAAAGAGCTGATCAAACTGAGTTACAGAGTACCCCTCCTTCACCTCCATTATTTCAATGAACTGATAGAAAAAGAACAAAGGCAATCAGAACAGAGCAGGTGGTTGCATTTTGTATTCTTTTGCATTTCAACTTAGTATAAGGAAATCCAGCTTGTTATTACACATATGTGCATATCTGTGTGTGTGTGTGTGTGTTCAGCTGAATGGGTCCTATGGGTCAGGTTCAGATCAAAAATAGTGATGTTGTATATTCAGAACTCTGAAGAGGTAGGTGACTTCTTCAAATGCATCTGTGTTTATGGACACAACACTGAGTCAGAAAGGGTTATTCTGCAGCTCACATCATGTTCCAACAACCAGCCAGACTGCGAAGTGAGTCACCACCCCGTCAGGCACTTCCTCAGAGTTCCTCTGCTCGGTTGTCTCCGGGCAACAAGGGGCTCTGAGCAGCACGTAATTAAAGCCAGAGCAGCTGAAGAGGGAGAGGAGGCTGATCGTTAAGGTGTCAAGGAAGAGCCAGGTGGGAATGATGATGGATTGAAAACATGCATTTAGCCTTACTCTCTCCCCAAGCCCTATGGAAATGACAGTAAAAGGATTTTATTACAAACATAAACCCACGAGGACAAAGAAAATATGAAAAGAAACAAAAGCAATGAAATTTTGGAAGCTGGAAAGCAGATGGGCAAGTGGTAACTGACTCAACAAACCTGAAAATATGAATCCTAAGGCGGTAGTGGGAAAGACAAGAAGCAACCAGATTTACATAACCCCCCAAATGGCACAGGAATTGGCAGGACCAGGTATTTCTGGAAGAAGGAGTTGATGTTGGGGCTAAAAGGAAGAGGATTAATTGACAGTCTCCTTAAGAGACTGTCAGATCCCCAGATATCCTCCCTATGCAGCAGAATAACTGTATATCATAGACTTGATTATCTTCTCAATTCCTCATCCCTCCCTTTGGTGTGGGACTTTGTAGGTGCAACACTAGAAACAGAATATACATCTCTGCCTCACTGATGTTGTGTTTGGCCAATGCAGCAAGTTCTGAGCCTAGGCCTTAAAAGACATTGTGTGCTTCCACATGTCCCTGTTGCAGCTCTGACATGGCCACAGAAGACTCTGCCCCCAGGAACTGCTGGTCAAGAAGCATGAAAGACACACACAACAGACCTAATCTAAGCCCACAGTCTGGATCCACGCCTAATCAAGCCCAGTCGACCTGCAGTCACATGACCTAGAAGCAAACGCTCGTTGTTGTGATATGCCATTGATATTGTGTGGTTCTGTGTCGCACAGCACAGTTGACTGAGATGCAATAGGTCTGTGGCCCGAACAAAACTGAAGGATGTAGTATTGGAACAGGTCATAGGTAGTCATGTGGATAAATATGCTAATATGTTTATATATGGCAATATATAAATTTTGAGAAGCTAAAAAATAATGAGGAAAATACTATAAAAGATGAAAAAAATGGTGTCCCATGTTTTGTAATGCAAAACATTTGGTATAATTGTCACCTATGGTAACTTGGAAGATAGAAAATTTACCTAATGAACTCAAAGCCTTGAGCAAGGAGGCTTCCAGGCCGAATGTTGACAAAGAGGACCAGGGCATCCTCAGCAACCTTAGGCCAGAGCACATAAGGAGTGGGCACAGAGGCAAGGATTTAGAGTCAAGGCCGTGCTCCGTGGACGTATGGCAGCTGGACTCAGGACACAAGACTGAGCGCAGACCCCAAACTCCTACCTTTCTCCGCTGAGGCTTTGACGGTGTTTCCCCACTTGATTTGGGAGCGTCTAGGTTTGAAAAGACTCCTGTGCCTGTCCCTGAGCAGAACTGCGGCATGTCGGAACTGGTGACTCCTAAAGCACATTATTCACATCATATTTTCACATGTCTCCTGGTGCCTGGTACTCAGCAAATGTTTCTTGAACAAATAAATAAATGATCTTAAGTCACTTAACCCCCCTGACTTAATTCTCTTGGTCTTTCCCAATGTTCGGTTTCCACAATGGATATCTGTCCTCATTCTTAAGCTATAGAGAGGCCTGGGAATTTCTGGGATCTATTCAGCTTTAGACTGTCCCTCAGACATCTGCCATAGGAACCAAAAGATCTAGCCCCTCCACGCTGAGTCCTGGCTTCTCCCAAAGTCAAGGCACCACAGCCAAGCTTGACTAAATAAGAGAGAAGGGAAAGAAATTTAGTTTATGTATTTTTTAAAGACCATAGTTCTATTTCAGCTACCAAGAATTTTTTTTTTTTTTTTTTTGTCATTAGAGCAAAAAGGAGCAAGTTCTTCAGAGGCCAGTCTTACATCCAGGTGCTTCTTAGCATCCCCAGAAGATGATAGGCAGGAGGCAACCAGGAAATGGCTGCTGTGTGGCTCCAGGAGCAAGCCCCAGACACTGCCCCTCCCAGTCCTCCATCCCTGAGACAGCTGCAGGCAGTGGGTATTGTCCATGCATGAATGCAAGTATAAGCTATGGGCCTCCAGATCTGTAAAATGAAACTACTGAAAAGCTCACATCTTCATGTACTCATCTCTTACGCTTCATACGCTCACCACACTACACCAGCTGAAAATCGACCAGGCCTACAAACTGCTTCTCTTCTCCAGCCCTGGCATCTCTTTCTGATTCCAACATCTCCCTTTCCCTGGGACCTCACCCTCCTGGGCGGGCGGGCGGAATTGCACTTCATTTTACCTGCCGGTTTCCCTGGCTGCAGGCACGGGGCAGGGCGACGCAGGCAATGCCCATCAGACACACTTCAGCCCTCATTCCAAGAGAAACGGTCCCAGTGTTGACCCCCTGCACCCACTTGCCCGCCCATCACAGCTGCAGAGCACACCTGTCACCAGCAGGCTCTCTATGGGGACTCTTCATCAGCTCCAAGGCACAAAGGAGACAGAGCTTAACACTTAACATACCTCGCAGACGAGAGGCAAAAGAACACGGGGAACAGTGTGTGGGGGGAGGCATTTGGCTTGCATGCCGTGATGATGAGAGAGATTTACAGGTGGATGGCCCTGAGAGGTTTCCTGGGGCTACTTTTTTCCCAGGGTGCTAGGAGAGCCAAGAGATCTCCACCTGGTCAAGATGAGAGAATATATCTCCAGGAGGACTTGCTACTTGCCAGCCGAACACACATGTCTGACAGAGCTGGCCTTCGGGGAGGCAACAGCCATTGTCTTCTTTCTAGGAATCACACCTTCTCTTTCCCAAGTTCCCTTCTATCTTCCTTCTCTCCTTCATCCCCACAGGTTTTGACGTGTTTGGGTGGCTGCACATCCTGGATCTAATAGGCCTGGATTTCTTTCAGGGGCCCCTCTGCCGCTGGCCCAGGACCCAGATTCCTTGCTTAAGCGGAGGGGAGCTGCCAGGACAATCACGCATTTGCTTTTGGAAGAACCACAGCATCTCTTTCACATTGAAGCAGATATGGGGCAGTGGTTGCGCCTCTGTCACCCACTCAGTCTGTCACTAGATGAAGAACAGCCACTACTAATGGTGACAGGGTCCTCAAACTGGGAGTATCTGACTGCTGGCTATTTTCCCCATTTAAGGAACATCATAGGAAGCATAAGGTTGCCAGAGCCCTACTGAAGTTTTCATGACATAAACAAAGGGTCAGCTGATGGCTATTAGGACCTCGTCTTAATTCAACCATGCTTAATTCAGTGTCTGTCTTGTCTGGAATCTGGAGAGACAGTGAGTATAATCTACCTTGCACTAAATAATTTGTAGAATGAAGATGTCAGTGCAGTTATCACTTGCCCTTCTCAAGAGCCAAGGAAATCTTGCTATTTTGAAATGAAGGATCAGAGACCTCAGGAGGTCCTGCAGTAAAAATCACTTATGTGGAGGACAGAGTTTGGCCCAGAGTCTTGCTCATGAAAGGCACTTGATAAATGCATGCGGTTTCCGATGAACTAGAAGGAGACTAACTCAGCTTATTTATGAAATGTCTATGTGAATTTCAGAGGGCACAACCAGCTCTGCCTTATAGTATTGCAACTGGCTTACTTCTGCTTGGATGCAGAGGGTCTTGGAATAATTATACTTGGAGAACCATTTATCAAATGCTTCCCTTGTACCTGCTCTTCTGGTCAAACACCTTCAATGGCTCCCTACTGCCAGTGGATTTAAGCCCTGGCTACTCAAGGCATAATCTGATCCCATTGGCCTTGGCTGCCTATCTTGTCCTACTCCCTGCTTCTCCCTCATGTTCAGAGTCAATTAACAGCAGGTTAGCCAGATGTCCAGTCCATAAAGGGTACATAATGAAAGGTCTTACTCTAAACAAATGCAAGCAAAATCTACATTCTCAGTATAAAGCTGCTGGCATTCATCAAAACAGGATTCAGCAGAGCCTGGGAGTCTACTAGTTGAAGCAAAGGACTGAGAGGCCCAGGGAGGAACAGTCTGAGAAGGGAAGGGTACGCCGAGTATGGGAATGGGGAAAAAGGCAGAGGTAACCCAGCAGCTGCAAGGTGGAGAAGCAAGTCTTGAGAGAACAGCCAGATCCTTTCAAATGAAATGATTCAGATTTTTTCTCCTTCTGCTTTTTGAAGTGGTAGCTAAGAACGATACCTGGCATAGATAACGTGGCAGGCAGTGCTGTAAGTGACTTACCTATATAAGCTTGTGTAGTTCACACAAGCCTAGGAGGGAGATACTGCTATCCCCATTTTGCTGATGAAGAAACTGAGATGCAGAGTGGTTGAGTGGCTTGTCCAAGTTCCAACAGCTAGTGAGTGATGGAGCCAGGTCCAAGTCTAGACTCCAAGCTGCTCTGCATTTTCCATCCACCCTAAGTTGCTCACACATTGCTACGGATTGTGTAGGTGGAATTTCGTTTTGAAGAAGACCAGAGAAGGGGGGAAGGGTCAGTTGACATGTGGATTAAAACATAAAGGAAGGAGTAAAGAGTTATTAATAGGAAACTGATTTATGGCCTTCCTCACTAAATATATATTGAAAAAATACCCACATAACATTTTTAAGAGGACATAAAATATGGGCCTGCCCAGAGCAGAACATGTTTTGAGGTGCTGCTGATTGTGCCTCCAACCCTCTCCTTCCCTGGAAACATACACAATGAGTCTTCACACCCCAGGACCTTCCTATCCTCCCTCTTTACCCTGCCTTCTCCTGTCCCCTCTCCACTTCCTGCCTGTCAAAACCCTCGGTCATCACAGCTCATTCAGGTGCCACCCTCTCTGAGCGCCTCAGGCATGGCACTGTCTCTACCAGGCCTCATTTTATAGGTGTTAATAGACTCACCTTTTTTTTTTTGAACAAACAATGCTTTTTTGAACATTCCTACTGTATAATAAAGAATTGGCCTTTGTCCCTGGTTCCTAAAAGGGACGGTCTCAACCGTGGAATTTCCCAAGTGACAGGAATGTCTTTGTTGCCCCTGGTGGCTCCTTGGACTGCACCTGAGTTTATGCTAACAAGGTGGCTAATGGTAGCCCACAAGATAGTTTCAGGATGGAGGATGGCTATGCTGGAAAAATCAACCATGTGATCACCTGGTTCCCTTGTTCTCAGGCTCAACTCTCCAGGTGATAGAGAGAGGCTGGAAGTAGAGTTCAATCACCTGGCCAGTAATTCAATCAATCATGCCTATGTATTGGGACTCCAATAAAAACTTGGCACACTAGAGCTCAGTTGAGTTTCCTGGTTGGTAAGATACATCAAAGTGCCAGGAGGGGGATGCATCCTGAGGACAAGGAAACCTTGTTTGAGGGACCCCCCAGACCTTACTCTATGTATTCCTTCATTTGACTCATCCTCATTTGTATCTTTTTTTTTTCATTTGTATCTTTTATAATAAAACTCTGATCATAACTATAGCACTTTCCTGAGTCCTCTATCATTCTAGCAAATTACTGAAACTGAAGAGGTAGGGGAAGCCCCAAATTTGTAGCCAGTTGGTCAAATGTAGAGGTGGCTTGGGAATCCCAGAGCTTGTGCCTACTGTTTGAAATGAGGGTAGTCTAGTGGAGGCCTGAGCCCTTACCCTGTGAGATTTGACCTAACTCCAGGTACTAATTAGTGTCAGAGTTGTACTGCAACTCCCAACACACTCTGTAGACACATGGTGAGAAAGAGACACAGAACTTGGCCCCCTTCACAGGGCTGAGTCTAGCCAGGATGGCAGACGCTGACTAGGTATCAGTAAATGTGAGGAAGCTTTGTTTGTTTGAAGTGAATTACAGGGCATGGTGGGGCCTATGACAGAAGGAGCCCCAGCACCTAAGGACATCAGGACCAGGATTATCTCTTATTCATCCATATTTGCAACAATGAGGATGATGACTTGGACATCCCAAGTGCTCAGTAAATTATGCCTAATTAAAATCAATGGAATACAACTGCACTTTGTTCAGATCAGAACATTTTCTACCTTGGAAATTCCTAGGTGAGTGACCCCTCTCACCTGGCCAGGTGGGTTATGCCACATGGAAACCAGAGATATTCCCAGTCCTAAGGGCCTCCTCATTTCTCCTGACTATCCTGGCTTGTCTGACCTCTGCTTTTACTTTCCTACTCAACTCACCCCTCCCACATCCCCCCTTGCCCTCTTTCTCTCTCTCATCAAAGAAAAACATTCTCACTTGGGAAGGAATAATCATCACCCTCCTTCAATCAAAGGGATGGCTCAGTTGTTCTGCAATAACAATCAATAGTGATTTGGATGTGAGAGGAAAAGAGAGGACAAGAGGAAGAAAGGAGAGAACTGGGGTCAGAAATCTCCCCCCTTCCACGGTGCTCCAAGAAGGCCCTACGAAGCAGTCCATTTAACACTTGAAATGAAACCTGCCTGCTATGCCCAGCAGCATAAAAAGACTGGTACCCTCAAACTTGTGTTATAGAGAACAAAGAAATGAGAATCACCATCATCATCAACTAATACTCACTATGTGCCAGGCATGGTTCTAGAGTAATAATTAATGTTTTCATAAACTATTTTTTTCCAGGAAGATTAGCCCTTGCTCTAGTAAGTGGCAGAGTGAAGACAAGGAGTCTTATCTCTGTAAAAGCCTATCTATGACTTCACCAAGTCCTTGATTCTGTCTGAGCCTCAATTCTTTATCTGCATAGTAGAGCTTAGACCCATGTCCAAGGTCATGCAAACAGCCAGTAAAGGAGACAGGGCTTGCTTACTTGGATGATAGTCAAGAAATAATATGGACAATCAGTTAAACCCTAGTCTCACTCATACTTAATCTCACAGAACTGAGCAAGGAAAATGACTGAAAGAAGAATATGCTTTAAAAGGCTGAATATCCTTTTACCTAACCCACAACATCATGCCCCACTAGAAGGGTATAATCATGTCACAATTACACTTCGTTTTCATTCTTAAAATCCATTTTACCCAAAGTTCATTGTGCAGCTTAATAGAATATAGAAATACCAACTGGGAAAAAGTTAAATTCTGAAAAAGTCCTATTTAAATAAAAACTTAATGGTTCCCCCTACCCAAAGAAATAAATGAAAACAGGAAAGATTTCTTCCTTAATGGATCTCAGAGATAAACACAGATACTATCATTAACCCACTGGGATTTATGAAAGTAATTTTGATTCTTGCATTATTGAAAGGGCTCTAGTTCTGGCATACTCTAAATTCTAATTAAACAAACAAGGAAAAAAGTTTTAAAATGAACAATGCAATCAAATATAGACATTCTATTTAGACACAGTAACGTTAGCATAACAAGTGAGTTAAAAAAAGAAAAGGGAAAATAATTATTAAACAGATGGGTGATGAAAAGAAAAGCTTTTCTTCTTTTTTTAATGCACAAAGCCTTAATCTGAAGCCAAGCAGAGATGAAGATAAACAAGAAGTTGCCCTCCACAGCCAAAGAGCATAATACCCAGGAAGTCAAATGAAACCAGTCAAAAGTACTGCCTGCAGTTAATATGAACTTAGCATCCTGATGCCAAATGAAATATTAAAGCAAGTTCCCTATTTTTAGGGCTTTGTATCTTGGCGGTTGTATAATGAACCAGGATGTGTCTTGGCAAACTTGCTGGTAGTCTGGAGGATATTTGTTTTCTGACCAAAAATAGTCGGAGTCTCTTAAATATGGAATGGACATTAAGTGATCAGAGCACTTAAATTTGACTTAACCATTGAATCAGAAAGATTGGTCAGGAGCTCAAGACTAAGGAAGGGCCTGATACCTTGCCTGGCTATATAAGAACCTGCTGGAACATAATGATGGCAATCAAAAGTTACAGAAGGGAGGGGGTAACGGGGAGATGGGTATTAAGGAGGGCGTGTGTGGTAATGAGCACTGGGTGTTATACACAACTAATGAATCATTGAACACTACATCAAAAACTAATGATGTACTATATGCTGGCTAATTGAACATAATAAAAAAAAAGTTTAGGCAGTACTTTGTCTATGGCATGCAAGACACATTTTATACAGATCTCTTGAGAAAAACTGGGAGCTTTTCAGAGCTGAGAGCTTTAGTGGGCTGTTGGAGTGGAGCCCCCAGGCTGGAATGTAGCAGGGTACCCCCACAGCCAAGTCCCTACTCGGATTCTGGTCAATCCCTCCACTGTCACCTGAAAGATGTGCATTTCTCCACTAGCAACACTTTTCTCCTGTCACCAGACTTCAGCATTGCCCAGATTACTCTACCTCCGTGTCAGGATGTCTCTGAACTCCAATGCTATGATCCTACCTGGGGCATCTTTTACCTCTCTGTGCCTCAGTCCCCGAACCCATAAAATGGTAGGGTGGAGCCTGCTGAATTCTGAAGTCCTTTACAGTTCTAAAAATGAAATCACAATGAGGGATTCTAGATTCCAAACCCCTCAAAACTAACTTTTGGTCTCCGACAATCTTGGCCAAGGGCGCTAGCAATCACCATTTTTTCATCTGGCCAAATCTCACAATTATGTGTACTCAGCCAAAGATGGACCAACAGCATCCCCAACAGCTCTTAGGAAGTTTATAACTCTGTCACCATAATCTCATGTTTGTGGGAATTTACTTTTAGAGCATAACTGGCCATATAAAGTGGAGCTTGGCTACAATACCACTGAACATAAGGAACAGTCCAGTACAAGCAGTCCTTCTTGGAGCTCATTCAAGGCAGTTGTGTTGTTAAAGGACTGGGGATAACTTACATAGATGTTTTACCAGCTTAATGAATAATAAGGATAATAGCTAATATTTGTTGACTGTTTACCATATGCCAGGATCTGTTCAGAGTCTTCGCCTGATTATTTCACTAAAATCTCCTCTCAAACCTATAAAATGGGTTATTAGACCCCATGTACTCAAATAGAGGGGAGAAATGGATACCAAGAGGATACGTAATTCACCCAAAGACACTCAGAAAGAGAATTTGAACTCAGACAATCTGGCTTCAGAACTAGCACATTTCAAACAAAGTTTCATTTTAAACACAGCTATACAGCATATGAGGGACATCAGTCCCTTATCTTCTAGCCTGCTTTTATTTAATTAAAAAAACTTTTTATTTGCAAACAATTCCAAACATAGAAACGTTGAAAAAACAGTACATTTGAACATCTAACAGCAAGTTGCTAGAATTCTGCCTCATTGCCACCATGAAAGCTTTAGTGCATTTATGTTATAACCAAAACACAACCATCAAAATCTGGAAATTAACATGGAAGAATTACTGCCATCTCATCCTCAAACCCCATCTAGGTTCACCCACTTGTGCCAATAATGCTTTTTCTAGCAAAAGGATCCAGTTCGAAAATCACATATTGTATTTAATTGTATTGCCATTACTCTCCCTGAAGCTGCGATAGCGTCTGCACCATTTCTTTCGTGACCCTGGCATTTTTTGAAGATTAGAGACTAGTTATTTCAAAGAATGGCCCCCAATTTGAGGTTTTCTACTGTAGCTTTGTGATTAGATTTGGGTTTTGATCTTTGGCAGGAATATTACAGAAATGATGCTGTATTCTTCTCACTGCACTTACCAGGTGGCATGTAATTTTGACATGTCCCATTACTGGTCTTGTTCACTGGAGAAACCTAGCAGACCCATCAACGTAAACTACTAGTTTTTCCTTTGTAATTTATAAGTTTTTCATAAAAAGATACTTTGAGACTATAAATATCCCATTCCTCAATAAACATTCAAGTTCTATATGTATGCATTCATTTATATGAATATGGACTCAAAGATTCTTATTTTATTCATTGGGTTACAATCTGCTCATTTTTTAATGCTCAAAGTATTCCAGCAAGTGGGAGACTGTTCCAGCCAGCTTCTGTGTTCTTTTGACATATTCCATCATTTTTCAAGTACCTTCTTACTTTCCGGCACAATATGATGCTCCAGGTGTATCATGTACTTACCCTGCCTTAGCTCTGGAATCTGCCAGTTCTCCAAAGAGTTCTGGTTTCTTTTAGTGGAAAATGGTATATAGAAACCAGTATGTGGGCACTGGGAGTGCTCGTAGCTATTGCTCCCTGCTGCCATTGCCTTCCCCGCCCCCAGTATAAACATCCTTTTCATCCCTCTCCAGCTTCAATACCCCATAACTGTGCAGACACCCCTATCATCCAACCTGGGCTCCAACATCCTGCCTGAGCCATGTCAGCATCCCTCCTCTGATCCCATGATGCTCACCACCCCTTCCCCACCCCACCATGCACACTAAATAAATACAAACGCTGTTTAGAGGCTTTTGGACTGGATTGTTCAGGAGGAACGGAGGAAGAGGACTTAGCCTGCCTTTAGATCACCTTGTTTACTAATTCACTCACAAATTTCACAAAGAAGGAACACTAAAGAAATTCCACTTTATCAATTTCCACTTGCTGTATCTTCCCACTAAGATGCTCCAGTGCCCACCCTACCATTCTGCTGCATTAGCCTGGTCAGTGTCCAAAAGGTAATGGCAACATCAGAAGAACAAAACTCACTGAAGTAGCTACTAGAAGCCTTTCAAACATCAGAATTTATCTAAGGAAAACATAAGTTTCTTCACTCCTTTAAGAGAAGAACGCAGGAAAGCACACTGCCCCGACCCATTTTTGGGGGGGGGTGGTGGAAATTAGCTCAATCACTGAAAGTAAAAGAAAGAAAGAAAGAAAGAAAGAAAGAAAGAAAGAAAGAAAGAAAGAAAGAAAGAAAGAAAAAATTCTTTT
This sequence comes from Ailuropoda melanoleuca, assembly GCF_002007445.2. Classification (NCBI taxonomy): domain Eukaryota; kingdom Metazoa; phylum Chordata; class Mammalia; order Carnivora; family Ursidae; genus Ailuropoda; species Ailuropoda melanoleuca. The sequence goes on from NC_048226.1 coordinate 69,305,801, forward strand.
AATGTACTAGGAAAACTGTTTTTGTATATAGGAATAGTATGAGTATGGGGGGGAATGGAAAACAGCATAGCATGGGATCTGCTGGTGTTCAATTCAGAGTTAATGCCACCTATGCCACTTAATAGCTGTATGACCTTGGGTAAGTCACAGCACCTCTGTATACTTTGGCTTCTCATTTGTAAAATGACAAAGTGATAGAAAAGGACCAATAATAACCATAAATTGGATCATTTCACTTCTCTGCTTTTTAATCACCCCACCACCACCACTCTAATGTTTCTGACTTTTACAAATTCTTTCCCGTGGCCTTGAGCATCCTTCATGACTCCTATCATATTTCACTTTTCCCCTTACCACATAATCTAATCACCCTGATGTGATTCCTGTTCTTTGAATATGTCAAGCTCCTTCCCTCCTCGGGGCTTTGCACTTACTGTTTTCTCTGCCTGAAATACTCAGTGACACTCAGATGTCAGCCCAAATGTCACCTGCTCAATTTAAAATCATCTTCTTCTACTTGAGACACCCTCTACTTACTAGCCTGTTTTATTTTCACTACAGTCCTCACCACCATCTGAAATTATCGTATTTGTTGGTTTACTTAATTATTGTCTATTGCTCTCACTAGGATATAAGCATATGAGTGCAGTAACTTTAGTTGTATCCCCAGCACCTAGGACTGTGGCTAGCCCATAGAAGGTATATAAATAAGTCTGAATGACATAAATGAATGAATGAACAGTAGTTATTTCATATAATTTCATGAGAATTAAGTGAGATAATAAAAGTAAAATATTTAGCATAGAACATGGTACATAGTAAATTAACTATCTGTGGTATAGTAAAAAAAAGATCTGGATACCATTTCTAGTCTTGGCTCTTCCTCCAGCTAGTAGCGTATCTTTGAGTGAGCTATAAATTCCCTAAGCCTTAGTTTATCATCTATAAATGCTGCAGGGTGAGTAAGAACATCTCTGAGGTCTCTTCTGGGCTTAAAATTCAGTGGTGTTGCCTTTCTTGTGGTCAAAGTTTCCAGGCTTGCTCAACGGTAAGTTAATTCTTCGCTGGTAAAAACTGAACTACTGTTGCCTTAGCAGCATCTCAAAAAGTCTCATTTTAGTATTGCCTGGGTATTCCAGTTTCCATTGCTAACTATACTTTTAGCTTAAGTTTACAAGGGGTTTCCAGGCAACTTCGCAGAGTTCTTGCATTTTCCACTGCACCTCCACTCTTTCCCTTTCCTTAATTTCCAGACACAAAACAGAGGCTGGTTTTTGGCCTGGACCATAGGGAAAGATTTATCAAAACAAAACCCAGGAAAACTTTGAAAAGATCAGTAAAGATTGGTGTTTCACCCAGATAGTCTTCATGGAATTTCTGGACCCTGGATAGAATTCCACAATCCTGGAGACATCAGTTTATCTCCAAAGAGAGAGTTCCTAGAAACACTATTAAAGCAGAGAACCAAACCATGGATCATGCATTTTGATACTTCCAGAAAAACTGCAGAAGCCTATACAACCCATACAAAAGCTCATGAGAGTCTCCTCCATGACCCTGAATTCACTGGCTTAGCAATCATCCACGCTTGAAAACAATTCCAGAGCAACAAGGTTAAAAACAAAGCAATGTGTCTCACAGACAAAGCTGTGTTGTGGCAGAGTCTGCCAAACCCAAGTTGGGAGTCTGCATTTGTCTTTTTACCTTGATAGTCCAACAGAACATATGATCTACCTACAACATAAAATAAACACAAAAGAAAAGGGATAAGCATCTCTTTCCATTCAGCTTGCTCTCGTTCCTTGATTTGTTTGCACCAATCGAGCCAATTTGGCTGCTGGTCTGTTTGGTAACTAGCTTCAATCAAATCATTTTTAGTGCTTCCAACAGTCTGCTTCCCTGGTTTGTACCTGGAAAGTCTCCTTCCATTTAATCAATTTAACCAAAGTCAGTTTCCCTAGCAGAACCAGACATGAAAAGAATAGTTCCCTGTTCTTATTGCAAAATGTCACCTGGAGAAAGGACTCCTCTGATCTAACACCTCTGTTATATAAGAACAGTCTCGTCCTCACCCTTTTCTCCAAAACACATTTTAAAATTTAAGGATTGAAGCCTTGCTACTCAAAGTCCCTGGACCAGCTGCAGTAGCATTACTTTCAGGTTCACTAGAAATGTTGAATCTTAGGCACTTCTCCAGATCTACTGACTTAGAATTTATATTTACAGGATCTCTAGGTAATTGACATGCACACTAAAGTCTGAGAAGGAATAAGTTAGAATAATGGCTTTGAGGTATTTACTTCAAATGAAATAAACTTATTCGCAACCAGTCCCTAATCATTTGGGAAGAAGGAGAGGAGATTATTAGGCTTGTCTACCATAGAGCAATAACTGACTGTTAGCCTCATAAGGTTTTTCGTGATATTATTTTGGTCTTCAAATTTATTTTTCCTTTTTATTTAATAGGATTTCTCATAATCCTGGAACAGATTAAGAAAACCAGACGTATTAAGCAATATCAATGGTGTGCTAGTAAATTGGTTTTCTGGAGGGGAAATGCGCTGATTTGTACTTCTTGCCAATTTTCATAGTGTAAATACTCCATAATCAATTTCAAGCTACCAGTGATTTAACAACTGTTATGTAAAATTCTAGAAACTTTAGAAATTAGCTTTTATAATTTGTTGTGAATTACAATGAACTACTCCAACACATCACTGAAGACCCTCAGAAAGGAAACTTATTTTCAAGTCATGGCCACTCCTCACTTAAACCTATTCAAAATGAAATAACACCAGGCTAGACATCTTAAATATAAACTTTTCATTACGCCATGCTTCAGAACCTAAGAAACTTCCCTATTAATTATTCAGCACATATATCTAATCTTATTTTCCTGTTTTTCAAAACTACCTCTCGTTCCTCATACTGCATTTATCCCACTTCATTTTCTAGATCTCCTTAACATGCACCATACTCCCCACTTCCGTTTCCTGCAACCCACCAAGTCTTGAGGCCATGATTGAGGAAGCATGTCACTCCAGTTGTTGCCATCTAATAATAAAGGACAGAACTGCCATAGGATAGAACTAGCAATGCAAATGGCAAGTGGAAAGATGGACAGAATCTGTTGATAACATCTTCGAGTTTCTGAATCAAACTTTGCTGAACTTGCCCATCTTATGGACTTTCTATTATATAAACCAATAAGTATCCAGGCTCTATAACTACAACTGAAAGCAAACCTAATAGTGGGCCTAGAAGAAAGTTCCTTAATGGAACAACGAGCCACATCACTGTGAAACCAAATAAAGTCATCATAAACACAACCTGTAATGGTTCTTACCAGCCCTGTAATCCTAGGAAGAGAGAAACTATTTGGAAATATATTTAGATCAACTGAGGAGTTGATTATGATAACAATACGTTATAGTAGTTCATAGTCTCATTGACACTTAGGTATGGAAAAGATCTGAATGATCTTATAATTCTACTTCCTACTGAAGGCATTCATGACAGGTAATTACCAGTCTCCTAGAGTGAATGGAAATTCATGCCCTTCCAAGGCAGTATATTCCATTATTTTAAATTCCTTGTGACAAGCTAAAATATGTATTTTTGTAATTTCTAGTCACCAGTCATAATTCTCCTCTCTCAAACCACACCCAAAAAGGCCTTGAGATATATGAAAATTTTGATCATGGCTCTCTTCTAAGTACCTTATTCTCCAGTTTCCAGACATCTCACCACTCTTAGCTACAGAAAGGACAGAGCCCAATGGTATACCTCTAGACATATTCCTACACATTGGTACCAGCTTGCATGAATCTATATTTTTTGCACACAGTGTTTTCATCTACTACAAATCTAAATTTTCTCCAACTTGACGACCAAGAATATAATATTAGTTAAGGTGACACCAGTTGCTGCAACCAAATTTCAGTGGTTTAATCTAATAGTTTATTTCTCCCTCACAAAGATAAAAGCAGGATTCTGGTTGGTTATGATTCACGGTCCCAGGATCTTTCCCTCTTGTGGCTCCACCAATTTCAACACCTGATTTCCAAAGCTACCACAGAAACAGAAAGGACAAGGATCTAGTAAAAGGTGAGGTATGGGCCAAGTCTGAAAGTGTACATCACTCCCACTACCATTTCACTGACCATAATCCAGTGATATACCACACCTGACTAAAAACACATGCCTGAGAAATATAGTTAGCTGTGTGATCAGAAGAAAGAGGACGAAGCTTGGTGAACAGCAAATCTCTGTCACGAATACCATATGAAAACATCAAAACACTTGTCTAAATATCTAAATATTTATAGAAATCCAAATTATTCATAAGGACAGTCAAGGACTTGACTAACTTTGAAAGGAGAAAAGGAGAGTCCTACAAGAAAAAGGACGGGAGAACATTTTTATATTTCATAAAAATAGAAAATATTTTGGCATGGAATAGGAAACATTTGAATAAGAATGCTTCCAAAGGTTTCCTAAAGAGTATATTAGTAAAATTCATTTCCTCTATGCATAATAAAAGAGCAACTGTAGGTCAAAAGTAAAAACATTTATTTTCAGAAAAGATTTTCTGTTGTCTGATTTGTAAAGAACAGTAATGCTGTGCTGTTATTCTCACATCATTATTAATATTATTTAATAAAATGAAATACATCATAAAGGATAGATTTGACTATGTGAAAATTAAAGCTTCTGTATGTCAATAAACACTGTAAAATTGGGAAAATATTTGAAATGATTATGATAAAGAGATAATATCCCTGAAATATAAAGAACTCTTGAAAACAATGAAATAATAAAAAATAAATTCTTGGATGGAAGAAATGAAGAATATGATTAGACAATTCAGAAAATATAAATTATCAGTATAATAAAATAGTCTGATTCAGTAGCAATCAAAATAAAAAGGGGGAAATGTTACCCATATTTTACAAATCAACTTAGTAAACCATTTTTAAAGGTTAGTAACCATGTTGACAAGAATGTGCTAAACCAGGGTGCCTGTGTAGCTCAGTAGGTTAACTGTCTCCCTTTGGCTCAGGTCGTGATCTCGGGGAACTGGGGTGAGCCCTTCAGTGGGCAGTGCACGGAGTCTGCTTCTCCCTCTCCCGATGCCCCCCCATCCCGTTCCTGCTCTCTCTCTTTCTCTCTCTCTCACATATAAATTAATAAAATATTTAAAACAAAACAAAACAAAACAAAAAAGAATGTGCTAAACCTACATTCTCATCTAGAACTGTTTGACGTAAGTATGAAGAGGCTTAATATTGCTTTCCAATCCAGAAATTTCATATTTGGGAGCCTACCTTAAAAAATAATCAGGGGCGCCTGGGTGGCACAGCGGTTAAGCGTCTGCCTTCGGCTCAGGGCGTGATCCCGGTGTTATGGGATCGAGCCCCACATCAGGCTCCACCGCTATGAGCCTGCTTCTTCCTCTCCCACTCCCCCTGCTTGTGTTCCCTCTCTCGCTGGCTGTCTCTATCTCTGTCGAATAAATAAATAAAATCTTTAAAAAAAAATCAGAGAAGGTCACAGAAATTCCCATGTAAGGATGTTCATCATAGCATTATTTTTAATGGTGAAATGAAAATATCCAATGTTTCTAAAAGTTGGTTAAATAAATTACGGTACATTTATACAAGAGAATACAACACACCCTAAAAGTCACACTTTTGAAAAATATTCAATAACCCTAAATGCTGTTATGTGGGAAAACAAATTAGAAAACAAAATAGTATACACTTCATGATCCTAATTTTATAGAATATATGTGTTCAGTAGTATACAATAACATATCTATGATAACAAGTAGTTGGAACACTTGATAAAGAGAACTAGAGCTTTCTAAACAGTTGCTGAAAATTTCTGGTACAAACTAAATTCTAATTATTTCTACTTCTTACTTATCTGTTGGTGATCACATAGTGCTTACTTATGATATGAACTTAAAATCTTTAAACTTCACAATCGACCCATGAACGGTGCTATGAACCACAACAGAGACTACTGAGGAAGTGTGCTGAATTCCCATTTCTCCAAGAGGAGGGAGAGCAAACAGGATTAAAGAATTCAAAGACATTTATTAGGAAACACCAAAGTGCTTCTTCAGGACCTTTTGATGTGAAAACAATATAACTGCAGGACTGCTTCCTCTTTTGGTGAGGTCTATCTTCCTGAGGAACCCCTGTCTGGGTGGGATAAGAATCCTAGGGACCCCTCTTCAATCCAAACAGTCAGATGTGATTACTACCCCTTTGCCAAGGAGGAGGTCAAAATTTGGATCAGCTGGTTCAAGCACCCCATTCAGCACCACTGTAGACAACCCGTAGTGCTGCTGCGAAAAGCCGACTCTAGCACACCAGTACCAGGGCCTGCCAACTAGTGGGTGGCCCAGAGCCAGGTTTATCAATGCTAGCAAGAGCGTGGAAATCAAGGTCCACTCCATGGATAGTAAGACAGCTGGGGGTGAGGATTCTCTCCCAGCCTCACTCTCTTGGACACTCCACTCCAAAACAGGCCTGGGGTCCCATCATTAGAGCTGCTTGTTGATACAGCACCTACAATTCACACACACACACACACACACACACACACACACACAACTATTTTCAGGTCAGACCCCTCTGCCAAGGTAGGTTATTCAGAGGAACTCTAACATCAGAACCTCCACTCTAACATCCCCAACTTAGTATGGAATCCACATCACTAGCCAAGAGAACGGGTTAGATCCTCAAAGGGACATAGAATATGGAAGGTTGCCCCTTAAGAGGCCCTATGCAAATCTGTCCAGCACTCTGCCCAGGAAACTTTCCGTTCTGCATAATAATGAGTTTTGGAGAACTTACAACTGCATCTATCTATCCATAGAGCTCAAAGACAGTTTTCTCCAAGCCTCAAACTCTCCTGTTACATTCAAGGAGTAGTGGGTAGGTATTTGCTTTATATCTCCATAACTAAAGGGGGCTCCACAAACTGGGTCTTCCCAGAATAAAGAAATTTTGCTCCCAGATAAGGAAATCACAAAAGCTGGAAATAGAAATAGCCAATAACCTTAAAGGGTAGTTTGCCTTGCTTAAAAGGAAAAAAAAAAAAGATTTAAGTTCCACTTCACCAGGCCCCCTGTATCTCAGAACAACCTTTCTGGATCCATCAAGTAGATCAATACACAATTTTTGTGACTAATAGATTTTTTCCTGCTGCAGTTTTAACCATCTAGTACTAAGTCATGGTAAACAAAGGTCACCTCTTTGAAGTCAGTGACTGAGACCAATGAACTGCCTGGAGTTCTTTGCTGTTGAAGCTCAGTCTTTCCATCTGTAAGATAAGTCATAATGCCACCTGCTTCTCAGGATACTATGAAGAATGCATGATGTAACAGGTGCATGGGTGTTGGACACATGATATAATACGTGCACAATAATCTGGCACAAAGAAAGTGCTCAGAGTTTCCTTCCCCACTCCCCCCACACCCCCCAATCCCTCCACACCCTTCTCATATACAACAAAGAAAACACAAAATGCTAATCCAAATGGCATGCATGTGCTTTCTACAGTGGGCTCTTCAAACTCTACCAGTGATTTTGGCCTCCAAATAAAATCTCAGCAAAACCCCCAAATGCAAACAGAACTGATGAACTCCTGGAGCAGCCTGCTTGAAGCTCCATTGCCTTGTGAAAAACACCTGTTAGCAAAATGCAAGGTAAGCATCTCCGCAGACCCCAGGTTGCTTTGGAATATAGTGCAGAGTGTAGTGTGATAGGATTCTCCTATGTTCACAGGAGGAAAAAAAAAGCAGGTGGGAGCTTCCATTGGCTCAGTCATTTAAACCACCTTGGAATCTGGCAACACGGGCGTTCTCTGCATGTGAGGAAAGCACCCAGGGCAAAGCTGAACACACCACCTGTCTCCATTAGATCTGGTGACATACAGAACCATTTGTTCCTTGCTGTTCTCAGCACAAAGCTAAAGATATTTTTAATTAAAAAAATAATATGGTGCCATCCAAATGATGTCTTCATTTTTATCTAAATCAAGCTCTGCCGGCCTATTCTCACATGAAGGGGAGAAATCCCCCATCTGCATTAGCGGGTGGAAACACTTCTCAAAACACAGAGAAGTCTGGGTGGTTTCTCCTGTTGAAGATTATGTCCTTCTGTCTCTGAACAACCCAAATTCCCCCACACTTAGCAATGATGATCACACTATGTTACCCACCATAAACTTTCACTTTTTAAAGCCCTTCAACACTTATTTCATTTGACCGAAAGCTATAGGTTGGAGGAAGGTATTAATTACATTAATTATCATCTCTTTTAATGTAGTCATAAGTAGAACACAGGTATCCTCACTCCCAGGTGGGCCCACAGCCCACAAGAGCCCAGGATCTTTCCCCCTGGCAAAAAACAAAAACAAAAACAAAAAAACCCCCTCGTTTTAAGATAAATCAGAGAAGGGCTTTTTAATTTCTTCCAACATGAAGCTTCATTCTTGATAACTACCACCAGTTAATGGATGACATTTCATTACATTTTGTGACACATATAGAACTTACCAAGCCCTTTCACAAATTAGATGAAATCATACGAAATGCTGCTATTTGGCTTATTTTGACTTAACAAAAACAACAATTTCGTATGATTCAACCTAATACTTTATCACTTTCAACCTTCTGTAGAATAAATAGGTTCAAGTTCTCAATTTTATTCCAGGTCTGGGAAATGTACAAAGCAGAAATAAATCTAATTACATGTGTGTGTTTATAGATAATAAAGCATAAATCACTGGACTTAGCCACAGAGATACTGCTCCTGACATGCTCTCAGAATAACAGCAGTGTGTAAATATTAAGTAAATCAATAAATACAACCATAAACATTAAGTACCTTGCCTCTAACATGTTTCTTAATAGCTTTATGTTTCCAATCAGTGGTCGATCTCTGTAGGTAATTTAGCTAACACAAACTGTTTCCAAGCTGGAGTCCCTATCTATTTCAGCCTGTACTCTCCAGATACTGAGAATGCAAGTAATGACAGCCTTCTGTATGCCTTTTATTTCTTATTCTGAACAAGGAAATTGTGGAGTTTTGGTTCATTTATTTAAACTGCTTCTGCTGACTTGTATTTTTCCTTCCAACCTTTTTGAGTCACATAGGTACTTGCACTGCATTACTGTATTGCATGGTAATAGTGTTGCAATAACAAAACTTGTCCATGCAAATTTCCCATCACTGTTACTGCCTGCCCCCTCCTGGAGGAGAGATTTCTACCACTCAAAGAGCCTAAACATTTTGCAGAGTTTGTGTGGCCCCAAGCAATAAAGCTCTATCTGCCTCAAAATAGTTTTACAAGAGAACCATATTCTGGCAATATGTTACTCCGTATAGTCGTTAAGTTTCAGGGCTAAATCTTAACATGTGGTTTAACATAAACCTGGCTCTTCTTAAGAAAGCATACTACTGAATTCTACTTCTGCCAATTGTTGTATTAGGCTTACATTTTTGTTGTTTGCTTTTTAATTCAGAAGACATTCATAAATCCTCTATGCAGGATCAACTGTGCCTGTTACCATGTTAAATTTCTCCCCCTGCTGAGGTCATTTCCCTGAAGGTTCTAAAGATACAAAACATAAGGCTTTGGTGTCTATCATGGTCTTGCACTTAATTTCCGCTGTCTTTGCAACATCGCCCCTTCCCTCAGAGTGCAAAGGTTAAGCGGGTCCACAGTGGTACTGGACCCACAGTGGGCACCAATCAAAGGCTTGCCTCCTTCAGGTTGTTTACTTAGATGGCTGAATAAAAGACGAAGACCCCAGAACCAGTGACTTGGCCACTTCTCTCTATTTTTCTCCACCTGGCTGCCGACCTAACCCCCACTATGCTCCCCTTCCCCTTCATCTTCTAGGTCTCATGTATAAGAAAGCTAGAAAGGTATGAGAAAATATGTAGTAGACCAGGAGACAGCCATTCCATCTTCTGTACTTGGGAGAGAGGGCCCTTAGACTTGTCTTTGCTGGGAAGGGACTCAGATCCAAATAACCTTTCCAAGGTATTCTCACAGAATCCCCAGTAGGAATCAACTGATTCATGTGAGGAAGAGGAGAGGAGAATGCTGCTGAGGACAAAAACCCACGTGCAAAGTAACACTTGAATTTCTGTAAAGCACTGGCCAGGGACCTGAACAAAACCAAGTGCTTCTGATGACAGAGACAGCAAGGCTGATAGAACTGGGTCAGGAGACAGCACGGTGCGCAAAGGCCAGGATTTGGAGTCAGGCACCTCTGGGCTCCAGACGGGGGTGGGCCACTCACGGGCTGCACCAGCTAGAGTTCATTCACCTCAGCTTCCTCGTCTACAACTGGGACAAAACTATCTACTTCAAAATGTCCTAAGAATTAAATGAGATAACCAATGTACTGTTCCAGTAACGTGGGGCTAGTATCTGTTCCCTTTTTTTTCTTTTCTTTTCTTTTCCTTGGGATGGAATTGAGGAGAATAACATGGATCAGGAGCTACTTTGCAACCCGAAAAGAATTTCAGCAGGAACAACGAACTTTGAAAGCTAATGTGAAATCTGTTACTCACTATATTCAACTTCTTTCCAGAGCCTTCATCACTAAGCACAGTTTTAAAGTATCCCCAGCATTCTTCCCCAACCTGCTTAGTTTAGAAATATTTCAATGTTAAGTTTGGGAGGAAAAACACATGTAATTAATACTGAGAAAAAGTCTTGAAAGAAGAGCAAACCCTCTTCTCCACAATGAACACTGATCTCCTCAGTACAAGTCAGCTGCCCTGAGCTAGACCACACGGACAGACAGTGACCTCGGAATCCCCAAGCACTGTGTAGGGTAAACTGGATCAGTGCTAGCCAGCAGCTCTCAGTCAGTTTGCTTGTTCATTTGCAGAGGGGAGAAACAATTGTAACTTCAAGAGCAACTGGATGAGCTAGGATGGAACAAAGAACTCCCTAAAGTGCTCCATGAAAGAAAGTAGTGATGAGGGGGACAAAATTTAGAGGTGCCCCAAAGCAGGAGAGGTATGAGGAGGAGAAGGGCAGTGATGGGGAGGGGCAGGATGCTGGTGAGGGGCAGGATGCTGGGGCCAGCACCTTAACCAGGACTAAAAGAAAGAAAATTGGCAGAGAGAAATTTTCTGTTCCAGGTATGTGACTAGGGACTTTTAAAATTATTATTAATATTAGACTTTATTTTTAGAATAATTTTAGATGTATGAAAAAATTGAAGAGATAGTAAAGAGAGTTCCATATACTTTACCTCTTCCCCTGTTATTAATATCTTATATTAGTATGGTACATTTGTTACAGTTAATGAACCGGTATTGCTGCATTATTATTAACTCAAGTCCACAGTTTATTAAGATGTCCTTAGGCTTTTACCTAATGCCCTTTTTCTGTTCCAGCTAACACTTTACATTTAGTTGTTATGTCTTCTTAGGCCCCTCTTGGCTATGACAATTTCTTAGATCTTCCTTGTTTTTCAAGACCTTGACAGTTTTGAGGAATACTGGTTGGGTATATTATAAGATGGCCCTCTACTGGGATTTATCCGATGTTTTGTCATGATTAGACTGGGGTTATGGGGTCTGAAGAGGATGATCAGAGAGATGAAAATGTACCATATTACCAATATTTTATGACTGTTGATGTTGACCTTGTCCACGTGGCTGCAGTCATGTTTGTCAGGTTTCTCTACTATAAAGTTATTCTTTCCCCACATTCCCCTACAGTCCCCTTTGGAAGGAAGTCATTATGTGCAGCCCACACTTAAGGAATGGGAAGTATTTCCCCCCAGGACAATTTTTAAGAACAAAACTAATATTTTATCCTAAATTATCTATGTGCTACTATCTCCCACCTGGTATCTCTAGTTAAGAGAGGTCTACTGCCCACAAATGCCAGGTATGAGAATTGTTTGGGGGAACCAAGGAAAAGGAGCTAGAATGTACATGTGGGTCCACACAGGGCAGACAGAGGAGAATAGATGAACCACATGAGCTAAGGACCAACCAGAAATCAGAGCAGGAGTGGGCCATGAGACCATAAACCTCCAGGATTTTGGAGCACCTGGGATGGAATTCAAGTCCATTTTGTGTATCTTCCAGAGAACATGTGACCCCAGGTAACATCTGAGTTATACATTTATCTGCACTTCAAGTATTTATTTAACAGCTACTAAAAGACAGGCACTGCACTGTGTGCAAGGAGCCAGGGAAAGACACAGTGATTAACCCAACACTCCTTCTTCTTTAAAGAGCCTTAAGGAAATCTGAATGCTACCAGCTTGATAATCCTCCCATTCTTGCACTTGCTCAATTCTTCCATTGACTTATTATCTTCACAATATGCCAGGGCACTCAGAAGCAATGTCAAGAAGTGGCTGGGGGCAAGAACTTTGGTCCTTCCTGTCCCAGTATTTCTCTCCCATACCAACTCAGATATTTTTTTAAAGAGTGTTTTTTGATATCATTCATCATGATTTTATCAATTTTCTGCATCCTATAAATAAAAGCATCTTTGGAAGATTTTTCTAATCTTATGGACTTTGATAAACTAAGAAAAACAATGTGTGCTTCCTTTACAAATTTACTTCCAAAACAAGTAAATCCCTATCTCACTCCCCACCCCCAGCAACAAGATTGCTGCCACCAACCCTCTTCATGTAGAAATTCTACAGCCACCACATGTGATGCTGTAGGCAATATACTACTATGGGTGTTTGATAACTATGAAAACACAAGGGCAAAAATGATGGGCGATCGCCCAAGCTGTTGGATTTGTAAATCACATTCAGAACCAGTATTCGAACAACTCCAAGCCTGCCTGCTGAACGACAGCACTCTCCATTTAAAAATATTTAATAGCCTAATGCATACACGGACAGCTTAGGCATGTGAGATAATGCAAGAACTACAATGACACTTTCTGCAAATGTTTTTTGTTCAAAACAGCAGCAGGAGATAAAGCAATTAAGGACATGCTGCCAAGGAGTGACTGCCATTCTGAAAATCACACATGCATTCAGCATAGAAAGGTTCATGGGCACACCCCTTTAGCTGTACCACAAAGGATAGGAAGTGGAAAAATAGCACCTCTGGCCATAAGGTAATGCTAATATTTTGAAATAAAACAAAATATGCATCTATGTAAGCTACAAATAAAGATTCCATACATACCGAATCAATGCAATTGACAAACATACACATAGCACCATAGAACATTTGAACAGAGGAAATCTCGGATCATCTCAAGCCACAGTTTTCAAATGCTTCTTAAGCATTCGAATGAAATACTATAAAAATAAGTTTGTCATTTTAGTTGAGTGGATTGGCCCAATGACCCCCCTTTCCCCGGCTCTGAAGAGGATCAGATCAACACTGAAAAAACCATGTCTTTAATCCAATTTCCTTATTTTATAGGACTATTTGAAAATACGCCAAGATTAAGATAAAATTTAGTGAGCAGCAGTGATGTAGGGCTCTGTATGTGTGTGTGTGTGTGTGTGTGTGTGTGTGTGTTATTCACAGCCCTGAGCTTATATCTTCATGTTCCAAACATCTGTAGTATCTGCTGAAGTTTTTCAAACTCAAGCCTGCATGGGAATCACCAGGACAGCTCACAAAACATAGATTTCTTTTTTTTTTTTTTAAAGATTTTATTTATTTATTCGACAGAGATAGAGACAGCCAGCGAGAGAGGGAACACGAGCAGGGGGAGTGGGAGAGGAAGAAGCAGGCTCATAGAGGAGGAGCCTGACGTGGGGGCTCGATCCCACAACGCTGGGATCACGCCCTGAGCCGAAGGCAGACGCTTAACCACTGTGCCACCCAGGCGCCCCCAAAACATAGATTTCTGAACCCTAACTCCAAATATGCTGATTCAAAGGTTAGAGAGTGGTCATGGGTTTGCGTTTCTAACCAGCCCCCAAGTGCTACTGGTGCTACTGGTCTGGGACCCTCATCTTGAGGATCTGCACTAAAGGACAGTGTGCAGATAGAGCCTTGCACTACTGGAAAATGAGGGCACAAAAAAAAAAATCTCCCTTTCAAGATCTCATACCCAACGCAATGAGGTACTTGCAAATATTTGCTGAACAAATGACCAACAAGTGAGACCTCTAGGGTTTCAGGTTAGCAGCTGCCACGGAGCAGCTCTGTGACATCGGACACAACACTTCTCATCATTGGAAAAGTGCCCAGGTTGAACCTCCAAGGCCCTCCCATGAATACCCTCATTCCATTATGTTTTTCACACTTTCCAGGCTATCTGTGTCCTCTGGAAAGTTTCAGTGAAGGAGGCTCAAGCTGTGTCTTCTATTTTCTTTTACCTTACATCTTTTCTTTGCACCCCACATTCACTCTCCGCCTTGCTCCACCCTGTTGTAGGACCTGCATAACTGACGCTATGGACTAAACCAATGGGTTCCCTTATCCCCTGACTTCTGGTCGGGTTGTACCAATAGAACGCACTGGCATGAGGTTAGAGGTGGCAGAAGAGTGAGGTCTCCAGACTCCTCCCTACCAAGGTGCACTGAGTGAGCCGTGTTCAGTTACCAAAGAGCACAGCCCCTGTCAGAGGGCTATCTCCTATCAGCTGCCCTCCCTGGGAGTCTGGTAACTCTCCATTCTCTCCCCTTCAGGACTAGAGGAGTACGCCTCCCAGCTGTAGCTAGCCCTGGGCTACTGCTCTATCAACAGTTCCTATAAACACTACCCTCACATTAGAAAATCATCATTTGATTAAATTCTCTTCAACTTGCCAGTTCGAGGGTGTCTTCCTCTTCCTGCTAGGTCCCTGACTGGTATACGAGCAGTGTACCAGCTAGGACCCTTGACTGCTCTCATGAGAGACGCTGGCTTGGAGACCTCCCTCTACCAATGACTTACTCTCCCTACGCTAGTCCCAATTTAGTAGAACTACCCACCCCTTCTCTATCTCACGCAGGGATGAGAAGATAAAATAGTCTATCTGAAATCAGTTCACACTTTCGGAAACTCAAAGGTTCATATCTAACTTAATTGTAGCATTTGATGTATGCCATGGCTTAAAAATTCAAAGCTATAAACAAAACAAACCTCACACATGGATTTTTCTAGACTTTATTTATTTGATTGTTTGCAAGTATTTTGCAAGGAGATTGATTCTCTCATTAGCAGGATGCCTGTCATTCAATAAATGTTAGCTATTATGCAATAATGCAAACTGAGCTCTACAATGTGTCAAGGCACTGGGTCAGGCCTGGTGTCTATGAAGGCGAACAGAACAGTCTCCTCTCCTGCCCTCATGGGATCACAGTCTGGTAAAAGAGGGAGATACTAAAAAATGAATTACAGAATTTATTCTTAGATTACTATTGTGATAAATGCTGCACAGGATCAATGCTAAGAGTACATCAGGCAAAAGGGGCAAGACCAGGGGAGGGGGGAGGGAAGGTTGCAGGGAGGGTAGCCTGACCTTGCAAAAGAAACAGCAGGTTTCAGGAGACATACTTCATCTCACAATGGTCTTTTCTGAATCTTCTTTTAATTGAAATTCAAGTTTAAAGAAGAAAGACATAAGGAATGCAAGTTTTCTGAAAAGGTTGAGACAGGGAATTCAAAGAGAGAGAGAAGGAGAAACAACTGTCCAGCATGAAACATTATTCAGCAAAGGTTAAGGTGAAAAAAAAAGACAAATATTGTGATTGTTACACGTGTTTTCACACCCAGAGCAAGTCTATTTTCTATTTTTGTCCTAAACTATTTTTATTCCATAGTCACACTCTACTATGTTTAGATACCTCTGCTGAAAAAGTCAAAGTATTCTAAGAGAATGGGGAGACTTTTTTCTTTCCTTTAGGACGTTTTGTTGGAATTGTTGTTAAGTTTCCCAAAGAGTCATTCTACGTGCTCAAATTACTTAAAAGGCACTAAAAAAATGAACCAATTGTCAAATAAGCTGAATTTTTCAAGCAGCAAGCTTGTGTCAATGAGGGGATCTCAACATGGCCCTTTGGACACTTTCCTGCTGTATACCTATTTCAAACAGACACCCCATTAAAGGCCACACACATGTGAATACTCAAGGCAACACCACTGTCCTTTCAGGTGAACTTGCTCTGCCTTAAGCGTTTCTGGGTCTTCTCTCAGGCTGCCCACCCCCCGCCCCCGCATCCAGCTCCGTTGCATACAGGTGCCTGCCTTCCCATTTCAGAGACGACACACAGCGGTCCTCCCAGAGTGTGATACCCAGAATTCCCATCTAGTCAGCATTGGGCAATAGGGCATGTTACTGATTTTCATGCAATTTACAGAAGGTCCTGGTATTTAAGATGGTCTTCAATTATTTAAAAATAAGGCTAAAAAAGCTAGAAGCAAGTCATGGTAAATAGAGCAGGAAATGAGAAAGCCCAGGAGCTTTGTCTTCTCTCTTTCTTCTCTCCCTGCTCTGTAGCTCCTCCCCAGCAAGTCCCTTGTCTTCTCTGAGTAGCTTTGTTGTTACAGAAGACGTGTGGCCCATATACACAGTGACCAGTGGCCCAGGTGCAAATACTCAGCCCCCTCCCCAGAGAAATGCATATGCATGCTTGTCAGACTACGAGGGCTGATTGTTTGAGCTCAGAAAATACCGTTACTGTACTCATATGTAACTATGTTTATGTCTTTTTCTCTTTTGTGAATTTAAACAGACCCTATTATCTTTTGGTCAAGCAACTGGAGATTAAAAAGAGCATGTATATCATAACCAAGGTCAAACTATTTCCAAATGCTTCATCCAGGCTCCCAGCTATTATCAACATCCTCATTCTCATTTCCAACATTTATTAAGACTCAGGTCCTGCCCTAAGTGCTTTACATCAATTGTATTTCATTTCATCTGCCCATGAATTCCAAAAGGTGTTAGTGTTTTCCCCATTCACCAATGAGAAAGCTAAAGCTTTAAAAGATTAAGTTACTTGCCTAAGGTCACCTACTAAATGGAAGACTTGGGATATCAGCCCATGTCTGTTTAATTCCACTCATACATCTCCACGTTGTAATGGTATTTGTTAAAATAGAACTTAACCCTTTAACTGAAGCATGTATTGCGTGGTGGTGTTTGCAGGGCGGAGCATTGTTTATATAGTAGTCTCTAATAAACATTCATGACTGTAAGCTGAGAGGGCAGGTATCCTGTTTATCATATTTACCATGGTATCCCCAGAACCTAGCACAGGATGTGGTACACAGAAGGTGTTCAGCAAATGCCTGTTAAAGAAATGAAGGGAGAGAAGAATGGAAGAAGGAGGAAGGTGGTACAAAGAGAGGAAGGCAGGCAGGTAGGCAGTCTTTCAAAAGAAAACAGTACGTTTGGTAAAGAAGCAGACAGAAACGTGTAACTGTCTGAAGCTCAACTCCTGGGTGTGAATTCTCCAGCCCCTTAAGAAATAAGGAGGCAGTTTTTCCATTGTCCAGGGAGAGAAAAGAGTAATGAACAAGACTAAGAAAAAATATTTGTCATATAGTAAATGGGGCACTCAGATCAATCTGTTCAGGTCACATATAAATGGGCAGAACCCCAGGGAAGTATAATGCAGAAGGCACAAGATCCCAGGAGTGGGGGTACACAATGACCATTGGTAGTGGGACACTGGGAGTAACCATAAAGGACCAGTAAGTAACCAGGAGAGCATCTTTCAGATAGCAGTCATTCTTGAAATTTTTCTCTTTTTGCTAAAACCAAACAACCTTCATAAGGCCACCCGCATTCCAAAGTATGGAGAAGAAGGCATTTGACACCAAGAATGATGTAACCAACATTCAGTCCACAGATACTCACTGCATGTCTATGATGTACTGATACCAGGGATGGACTACGGAATAAAGCCAGTGTTTCTACTCCTATGCAGCTTACAACAAATCAGCAAATCGACATGAGAAATATCAGGAAGGGATGAGTGCTATGCAGAGAATTAAAATAGCGTGCTGGAAGCTCTCACAGAGCCTGCAGCAAATCAACAACTAAATATGGGCAATATCAGAATGGAACATGGGCTTTGCAGAGAAACCATGCTACCAACTTTAAAATACACATTAAAACCAGGAAGTCATTTTGAGTTTTCTCAGTAAAGCCAAAAGCTACAGTCTACGCTTCTTCCCTGAATTTATAGATAGACTCCTCCTTTCAGAATACTGCAATAAGCATGCTGAGTTGGACTACAGCAGCTCAAAACACTGTAAGACAGAGCAAGATCAGCAAACAGAAAGATGTGAATGAAACTCAATCTATACCAGTGCTGAGGATGGGTTCTGCAGGCCCTGGTCAGCTCTCTTTCCAGGAACTAACCTATTTTCCCAGCCAGTTTAAATGCCACGGAAGACCCTGTTAGCTTCAAGGAGTGGTGAAAATCAGAAACTCAGCCAACATAGCCTTTGTATTACATCAGGGCCTGCGGGGACTCATGAGCTCACACTGAGCACAGGGGTGGTAGATGCACTGCCTTAATCAAAGACTTGGCAGCTCTGAGGAGCAAGACACAGCCCTGGGCTGAGGCCAGAGCAGTAGGGAGGCCTGGCAATTGTGTGTGCGCCTGAGCCCCCACAAAAGTGCAGTACTTAGGACACTCAGGCAATGGCCTTGCTCCCTTACCAAAGGAAAAATACCACAATCCCAGACCCCTATCCCCCGCTCTCTCCCTCCCCCACCAGCACCTTGCCCTGCATTAGCCAATCCACTCCCAGGGAAGTGCAGGTGGGGACATATGAGATGCAGCATCACGGTTACACCGTGTCTTCAGGCTCAGGTGGCATTTTACAGAAGCAGGGACATAATGCAAACATTTTTGGTTCCCAGTGATGTCACAGTGCCAGGTAACCAGAAGTCTGTGTGCATTCTGTGGGCACAGGAGAGCCACTGAAGCTTTTCAACAGTGGAGAGACCAGATCTGTGCTCTTCAGGAGAAAGATGGATTGGCAAAGGAAGGGTGTTGAGATACATACAGAAAAGGGACCAGGATGGCGAAGTATCTGGAAGTAATGAAAAATGGAGAACAGCTGAAAGCCCCGGGGAACAAGAAGACTGAGGGGACACAAAATAGTCCCCTTCAAATACTCCAAGGGCTCACGTCTGAAGAGGGATTTAAGTTTCCCTGTAGGAACTCAATGGAGGTTAAAGAGTTGGAATGAGGAAAGGATATACATTTCACCTGAAGACCAACAAAAGAACTTTCTGGTGACTAATGCTGAGCAAAATTAGAACAGGTTACCCATGATGGCTGTGACTCACGGGAGGTATTCAAGTGGAGTCCAGACCACGTGACCAGGAGGAGCCCTGTCCATTTTAAGCTTTATTATTTCATGACTTCCTCCTATGATGCCCAAAGTCCTTCTAAGCCTATCAAACTCTATCCACCCTAAAAAACTCAATGCCAGTTCCATTTCCAAGTCACTGCTGGCCCTTCCATAATCATCTCTCCCTTTTCTGAATAAAGCACTCATAACCCATACCATTTATCTGGCAGATAAGCACGAACAACCCTGTGGCATTGTTTCAATTGAACAGTTATTTATTTCTTGCATTTCAATTGCCTTTCACAGGTTCCATCTCTACAGTCAGACAATAGCTGCTTGAAGGCAATGACCTCACCTTATATTTCTAGAACTGGACATGTGCCTTGCACACAGCAAATGCCCAAGACTCCTCAGTGCCTAGTCTGTTAAACTGTAGAACTCAGTATAAATTTCTTGTGTGCATCCATTCAAGAAACCCTGTGGGCTCTTTCAGACATCTGATCCTGATTATTTTATTTCCTGATTATACTCAGTTATATTTTAGTTTTATTGAGCTAAATTTTTCTTCCAACTAAAATAGTATTCTTCCACAGCATATTTTTAGAGAAGGGGAAAAAAGATTGACGCTTTTAATTAAAAACATTTTTAACCTTTTTTTCCATCACAAAATAAAAGGAATGTTTCACCAGCAGAAAATGTCATCCAGAAAACCAACCACTTATGAAAGGATTAATTTTTCTCACGGTCAAATTAAACAAGTGCAATTAACACTACTGATTTATTCTCCCACACAGAGGCTGCCTTCGTGAATATTTGAATTCAAGGCCAATAACAAATTAAGGTGACTTTCAAACTGAATGACCATAATGAAATTTTTAGCCCTTTTGGGTCTTCACATAGCTACACTTGATGAATGTGGATCCTCCAAGGACTATAACCTATTTATGTGAACGTTTCTTTTTCCAAACACAGCTTTTGATGTACACATATTCCCAGTATTGGAGGATAGTCCACAACCTTATTTTTTTGGATAAGGAACCAACTTCATTCCAAAGCCTAAAAAGCTGAAACTGCTTTAAGATACTGCTTTTGAACAGGCACCATGAACGTGCCATATACCAAGTCCTTTTGCTCCTTTGGGGTTAAGGCAGATTGAATGGGAAACATCACAGACCCACTTTATGTGTTGAGAACCACTGTGCAAGTTGAAAATCCCTATAGGCTTGAAAATCCCTATGATTTCTTTATACATAAAAATTTCCACATACCGTTTCCATGTGATGTATTTTCCAACTAGCATATGTTGGAAACTGTAAAGGGCTCAGTAGACATATGCTCTTCCTTCTATCTTGCCTGACCCTACTGGGTAAGCAGAGTATCGACAATTTCATTTTTAAGGAAGAAACAAACCATGGTGTGAATAGTTCTAAACCCCCAAATATCCAGATTCCACCAGATAAATACACTTCTGAGATAACAGGTTGGACACTTCTCAGAACTTGTTCTCCCTTTTGAGCACATTGATCACAGAAGATCACCTGCCTCTGAGGTCCTATCTCTCTGCACCAGGCAGTGAGGGGTGCTGCATTCTAATCGATTGGCAAGTTTCCTCCTCATCCCCATCCCTGGCCTTTTCAGGGGATCTGTCAAGGGTTTATTTCCCAGTATGGAACCAGTGTCTCTTTTTCTTTAGGAAAAGTTAGTTCCAACTACCTCTGCTGTCTACCCTCAGAACTCCACCTTCATACCATGGCCTGAAGGAAGCCAGAAATAGGAAGACTCAAACTCCCTTCGTCCCCAACCTAATGAATTTGGCAGGGAGTGCAAGGCCTGGCAGGGAGGGGGAAGGGGCAGTAAGGAGAGGGTAGATTTTATGCAATCTGAATTTTCACCCATATCCTAGTCAAGAGAAGCTTATGTTAAATTCATCATGCAACTAGGCCAACCCAATAAGCTTGTCTTTGTGAAAGAACAACTAACAAACCGAAACTGTAGGGTTGGGTTTATCTGTTGTGATGGATATTCTCCATTGGCCCCTTCAAATCCACTATCCATTCTTCTCCACCCTGCTCTGTACCCTAGATGGCTAAATTTTACACAATGGGCTTCTTGTCTTCTCTTTTGAGTTTTGCTTGGGGTCTGCTAATAGAAGGCCCTGGCAGATGATTAGTAGAAAAGAAAAGAGAAGTTGGAGGGTTTACTCTTGAAGCCTTCTTCCTGGTGGGTGGAATGTGTTCCTTTGCCAAAAGCACAGCCCCAGCCAGCGGCCTCTCCCACATCTAAGCCTGGTTCCCTTCCTATGCTCCTTCTGGCCTAGGGGTAATAATGGCTCCCCAGGGTGCTTTCTTTGTTCTTTGCTGTTTCCCCTAAGCATCCCTACACTTTTATAAATAGGTCTTTCCTTAAACTCTCACAACTACCCTGCATGATCTGCCATCTATTTCCTGCCTGGACTCTATAACATTACTTTCAAGCCAGCATTGCCTTGAAATGCCTCCACCTGAGGTTTCTACAAACCATGAGCACCAAAGGAACCAGTGAGAGGAAAGAAATCAAGTGGTTATACATTGTTTATAAAAATGACTCATTCCTTATTCTTTGGGCAGTTCTCTGTTTCTAATTATTTCACGTTTCTAAAGATTTAAGTGCCAAAAAAAATCTCTGCTTAATTAAAACATCATATACCACAATTTTAAGCTCTGCATCCACTAAAACAAGTTTCTGCTCCCAAGACTAACAATATAGATGAAGCTCTCTGCCAGCATATGGTTTCATGACATAGTCTTAATAAATATCAGTATACAGCATATATCATTTTGACAGCAGATAGTATTATTTAGAGGAGAAATGGTCTAAGCCTTTAAGAATAAAAACCTGCTCTACAGGACAGCTGACTAAATGTTGAAGCTCTTAAGTGAAAGGAGTTTGGAATTTAATACGGAAATTGTTCAGCTATTACTAAATGACTCAAAAACAACTCTCAGAAACCTGGGAGATCAACAAGTACTGAAGCATGTTCTTTCCATCAGTGGAAAGGGCTTAAAGGACTCTCTAAATAACATCTGCTCTCCCCCATATTTGAAACTCAAGACAAGCCAGAAGCTATCAAGTATAACTTCAGCCATGCAGAACCCATCTGAAGAAAACAGAGTACAGTAATGTTTTCTTGATTAAGTTTCCTTTAAAAGCAAGGTTAAGGGAGTTCTGAAAAACAAGCACTTGACTTCCAAATCACAGAAAATGGCATTTTACGATTGATTCTGTGACTCTCCAAGCCAAGTCCACTTAGGGGTTCCCGCCATCAGTTCAGACCACATCTTTGTGACGCAGTTTCTCATCTCTGATGCTAGTTCAGGCATCCCACATACTTTGGGACTGGAAGACCTCAAACAGACACCAGCCATCCAAATAACCTGTGACAGTGGACACCAGAGTCAAGGACATGGGTTTTATGGAAGCTAAAGGGCCTATGTAGCTGAAGGAACTATCCAGAAATTATCTACTTTATTAGAGCACAAAATAACTCTAAACAAGGTCAGTCCCATGCTCCCTTTAATCCAGCATTCTGCCACTCCCTGCGAACTGTTATTTAAACACCAGCTTCGAAGATGTTTCCATTTCTGACCTCTCAAAGATTATATCACCTGCTATCCTGACCTTAAAAATAATCAAGGAGGGGCACCTGGCTGTCTCCATCAGTTAAGTGTCCAATCCTCGATTCCGGCTCAGGTCATGATCTCAGGGTTGTGAGATCGAGCCATGTATTTGGTTCTACACTGGTGTGAAGCCTGCCTAAGATTCTCTCTCTCCCTCTCCCTCTGCCCCTACCCCCCATTTGCGCTCACACACTCTCTCTCTCTCAAAAAAAAAATAAAATAAAACAAAAAAAATCAAGGAGACTAATTGGACAACAACAAAAAACAGTCTTGTAGCTTCCCTCATCTAGTCAGATGTTCTAAACTGATGGCCTGGGGAAGCTGGGTCCATCAGCTTTAGGTGAAGTAAGTTCTTTTTCTCCTTTACACCGTCCCACTTTACTTATCTAAATGACCTATTTGGCCCTGTCAGAGATGGTGTTCTAGTTTCACTCTTTTGAACATTTAAAGATATAATTAAAGAAAGGGGAAGATGAACCGAAAGGATGGGGCTGGGGATGGAATCCTGTGGTGGTTTCAAAATATGTTGGCAGGGGCGCCTGGGTGGCTCAGATGGTTAAACATCTGCCTTTGGCTCAGGTCATGATCTCAGGGTCCTGGGATCAAGCCCCACATGGGGTTCCCTGCTCAGCGGTGACCCTGCTTCTCCCTCTCCCTCTACTGTTCTCCCTATTCCCCCTGCTTGTGCTCTCTCGTTCTCTCTGTCACATAAATAAATAAAATCTTTAAAAAAATAAAAATAAAAAATAAATAAAATATGTTGGCAAGTTCCAAAGAGAAATTGAGAAAACAGTCCCATTTACAATTGCACCAAAAGTAACAAAATGCCTAGGAATAAACTTAACCAAGGAGGTGAAGGACCTATACTCTGAAAACTATAAAACTTTGATGAAAGAAATTAAAGACAACACAAACAAATAGAAAGATATTTGGGGCTCATAGATTAGAACAAATATTGTAAAAATGTCCATACTACCCAAAGCAAACTATACATTTAATGCAGTACCTATCAAAATACCAACAGCATGTCTCACAGAACTAGAATGAACAATCCTAAAATTTGTATGGAAAAGATCCTGAATAGCCAAAGCAATCTTGAAAAGAAAAATAAAGCTGGAGATATGACAACTCTAGATTTCAAGTTACACTATAAATCTGTAATAATCAAAACAGTGTAGTACTGACACAAAAATAGGCACATAGATCAACAGAACAGGATAGAAAGCCCAAAAACAAACCCACAATTATATGGTCAATTAATCTTCAATGAAGGAGGCAAGAATATGCAATGGGAAAAAGACAGTCTCTTCAACAAATGGTGTTGGGAAAACTAGACAGCTACATGCAAAAGAATGAAACAGGACCATTTTCTTATGCCACACACAAAAATAAGCCCAAAATGCATTAAGGACCTACATGTCAGATTTGAAACTATAAAAATCTTCGAAGAGAACACAGGTAGTAAGGTCTCTGACATGGACTGTAACATTTTTCAAGATATGTCTCCTGAGGCAAGGGAAATAAAAGCAAAAATAAACTATTGGGACTACATCAAAATAAAAAGCTTCTACACAGCAAAGGAAACAATCAACAAAATTAAAAGGCAACTTAGAGAATAGGAGAAGATATTTGCAAACGACATATCCAATAAAGGGTAGGTATTCAAAATATATTTTAAAAAAAGGTATATAATTCAACACCCAAAAACCAAATAATCCAATTAAAAATGGGCACAAATCATGAACAGACAATTCTCCGAAGAAGACACACAGATGGCCAACAGACACATGAAAAGATGCTCAACATCACTAATCATCAGGGAAATGCAAATCAAAACTGCAATGAGATATCACCTCATACCTGTCAGTAGCTAAAATCAAAANCATACCTGTCAGAATGGCTAAAATCGAAAACACAAGAAACAAGTGTTGACAAGAATGGGGGAAAAAAGGAACTCTCATGTACTGTTGGTGGGAATGCAAACTGGTACAGCAATTATGGAAAACAATATGGAGGTGCCTCAAAAAATTAGAAATAGAACCCCCTATGATCCAGTCATCCCACCACTGAACATAAAAACACTAATTCGAAAGGATATATGCACCTCGATGTTTATTGCAGCATTATTTAACAATAGCCAAATTACGGAAGCAGCCCAGTTGTCCACTGACAGATGAATGGATAACTATATATACATACACACACACAATGGGATATTACTCAGCCATAAAAAAGAATGAAATTTTGCCATTTGCAACAACATGGGTGGAGCTAGAGAGTATAATGCTAAGTGAAATAAGTCAGAGAAAAACAAATACCATATGGTTTCACNCAACATGGGTGGAGCTGGAGAGTATAATGCTAAGTGAAATAAGTCAGAGAAAAACAAATACCATATGGTTTCACAGGGAATTTAAGAAACAAAACAAATGAACAAAGGGCAGGGGGAGGAGAGACAAACCAAAAAACAGACTGCTAACTATAGAGAACAGATAGTTACCAGAAGGGAGGTGGGTTGGGGGATCAGTGAAATGGGTGATGGGGATTAAAGAGTACACATATCATGATGAGCACTGAGTCATATAGAGAATTGCTGAATCGCTATATTGTACACTCGAAACCAACATAACACGGTATGTTAACTATCCTGGAATTTAAAAAGAAATGTTTTAGTAATAAATAAAACATGATGGCAAATTCTGTGACATTTCTCCCATCTAGAAGTAGAGCTGAATTCCCTTCCTCTTAAATTTAGGATGGCTCAAGTTACTCGTGTACCAAATAAAATATGGTGGAAGCTATGCTGGTAATTTAGGTCAAAGGATGATACAGCTTCTGCCTGGCACTCTCTCTCTTACTCAGGCTGTTTGCTTTGGGAACTCATCCACTAGGCTGCACAGAAGCCAGGCAGCCATGGAGAGACCCACACGAAGAGGAACCACACGCTCCATTCCAGATTTCTGGCTACTCCGTCCTTCGACCCAAAGCTCCCAGCTAATAGCCAGAACCAGCTTGCTAGCCATGTGGGTGCATCTTAGAAGTGAATCCTTCAGTCTTCAGGTGACCCCCCACCCTCCCCCACTCCCCAGCTGATGCTGCATGGAGCAGAGATGGGCCTTCCCATCCAGCAGCTCAGACTGGAGATTCAGGAGGTATATAAATGATTGCTGTGATATGTCCCTAAGTTATGTGGTGATTTTTTATGCAGCAATAGATAACCAGAACAGATGCTTAGACTCAAACTTTTACTGGTAATTCCAATATAAGACTTGTTAAATATGTTCTCATCTAGTGAGAGGACAGAGAAATGAGAGATGAGGCAGATTCTATAACTGTCATATTTCTTATGAGAACCTAAATATAACGGGGGGGGGAAGCACCTGTTACCTTCTACAGTTTGACACTTTACTCACTTTTAAGGGCTAGAAAAATTAGAAGAGGAGAGGTGTTCAACATTAATGTTGCTAGGGCTGGAGAACCAGACACGAGTGGGCATGCCAATCCCTGTTCCTTCACTTCAAGATCCCTCAAACACTTCCTTTTTCTTCCCAAGCTGCTTATTTTCACTGGCAAGATTATTTATAGTCAACCCTTCTTCCTAGAAGGACATCAGATTGAGTTCCAAAAACACTCATTCAATAACATGCAAGAGGTAAGGCTTGAAGCTTTGAAGATTCAGGGACTGTTTTCCCTGAAAACTATTCTGCACACCCCTGCCACATGAAATTCCTGAAATTTGTCCATCAGCATGTCCTCCTCTCCTTCAAGAACAAATGATCACCCCTTTTTATTTACTGTATTAAATTAATTGTCTTTGTCCATCTTTTGTGGTATTATGGTTTCACCTTATGTATTTAATTCTTTCCCTCCAAGCTTTGATTCATGCCAAGCCATAGCCCCTTATCTATGTCTATCTTAGTCAACCATCTTTCAAAGCCACGTTCAAGACTCATATCAATTTTTTAAAAAGAAAAAAAATTCCCTAAACATGGCAGGTGACCACAATCCCTCTCCCTATTTGAACTCTTACAGCACTCGGAATCCACAGTGAGCAGATTTGCCCATTCCCCACCACTGTTTATAGGTCCTTCAGGGGCAGGACCTCGTCTTCAGCATCTTTGCATTCCTCCCCACTACTCCGAACACACTCAGAGCCTCACTTGGCGTCTTGAGTACCTTCTGTGCTAAATTGCTGCTTATTAGATGAGGTAAATGAACTAAATAATGTAGCAAATAGCTTATAAAACTTCCTTCTAGGAATATTTTTATTATAACCACTGCCTACCACTGCCTACTCTTAAGGAATGAATATTTAATTGGGAAGTTCTGAGTCTGAGCCAGCCAGTTAGGGTCAGTCAGGAAGTATCTGGGGGAAGTTGGGATACCCCCCACAGGGAGGTGGCAGCCCAGGTGTTGCTCAACATGCCCAGGAAGCCCTTGAATCCTACCAGCATCAAATGGGCAGGATCTTTAAGATTACCTAGCACAGAAATTTATCTTGTGTTTATTATGTACGAGGAAATTGTGGAAGTTAATGTCAACCTCATTTTATAGATGAAGACAGTAAGACTCAGAGAGGATAAGTAATAAGCCCCAAAGCAGCTAGTTATCAGCAGGAATGGCCTTGACCTCAGGTCTCCAGACTCCTGTTCCAGCATTCTTTCCACAACAGAAGCCTGGAGGACTGTTGCCTTTTCTCAATGAACATTTCTCTTTGAAGAGCAAACCACAGACAGTGTTTCAAGGTGAACATTTGAATGATGGCTTTAAAGTCAATTTTTACTATGTAGGGTGACCTTAATTGCTAGACATTTTCTTCTCAAGAAAAACAAACCAAAAATCTATGTTATCCCCTCTGACTGAGAAAGATGTGTTTTATGTATCTAACTTGCAAGCAATTTTTCCAGAGCAGAAGAGGTCTTTTCTGAGCACTGCATCACACACTGTCTCTGGGCTGAAAGCAATGAATTAGACCACGTAACTGGCATATCTGAAAGAAAAATACAAAAGATGAAAGCCCGTGCCTTAAAAACCAAGAACATAGGCTGGATGTGTGCATCGACTCGAGAAATTGATAAAAGCAACTTAAATTATGAGCTCTTTTCTTTAAGAGGCTCAACAATTGCTCCCTATCAGTATACTAGCAAATCCTTTTTTACCACATTTTATATTTCAGATTCTAAGATGAATTACATCTTTCCACTGACCTTGTCAAAATAGGCCTTTCTCATAACAAGAAGTAATAAAAGCAACTCCACAGTCCAGATCAATAAGATCAGACAGGTAGGCTGACAGAGACAGTAGCAGAAAGTCCCCAAGTGATTTTTAATTTAAAAATGTAACTTATAAGAAATGAGCATTCCACTTTGTTTTCAAGTTCTTGTTCAATATTTTGAGAAAAGAAGGAAAAGTTATAGATCATAGATACAGACATAGATCTCTGCATCGTATATATGTTGAAATTTAAGGAGTTTAGTACAGTAGCTAAGAACCCATACTCTATAGTCAGACCACCTAGTTCAAATTCCAGCTCTGGCACTGACTTTGTGACATTGAGGAAGTTACTTAAAACACTTTCTAGTTCAGTCTCCTCATTTAAAACAGAGAGTTGATAATATTTGTTAATTCATAAGGTTGTTGTGAGGATTCATGACAATACATGTCAGGACTTAGAATAGTGACTGTCCTACAGCAAACATTTACAAATATTAGCTGTCCCTATTATCTGTGACAGGTACAAGATTATCGATATGTGAGTATGCATAGTCTTCCCCTTTCCCTCCCTTCTTTTAAGGACAATATCTTTCTTGCTCATTGGGTCAGCTCTAGGGCTTTCTCTTGTGTGAAGTCTGAGTCTGGGTTTGAGCAAATCTCCCAGAGAACATTTAGACTATATTACTCAGGGGAGGGTCTATGTAACAAAGTGGGTTATGTGTAGGATGTGTGGGCTTTGGGGAAGACAGCTGAATGCCTGAGCTAGATAGTACGTGTCAGCAGACGGGGAACACAGAAGACTTTAGAAATGAGGTAGCAATGTGAAGAGAGAAGGAAAAGCTTCTAGCAACTGCACCGTGTGATAGTACTGAAAAAGACATGGTAGGTTTTGTGGGTTTTTTAAAGATTTATTTATTTATTTTAGAGGGGGAAGGGGCAGAGGGAGAGAGAGAATCTCAAGCAGACTCCGCTCTAAACATGGAGCCAGACACAGGGCTCAATTTCAGGACCCTAAGATCATGACCTGAGCCGAAATCAAGAGTTCGACATTTAACCAACTGCACCACGCAGGTGCCCCCAAGACACTGTAGTTTTAAGAAACTCCATTTAAGTTTTTTGAGAAATACAATAAATATAGGAATTAATTTTCTGTAATTGCTTTCGGTTGTTGGATGTTGTTCCATGAACGTGATGTTGTGCTGAGACTGGACCTCATGAGAACCTAGATTTTATATGTATTACAAGTTCTACAGAGAGAACAATTTGAAGCACATGGTTCCAGGCTTAAAACAAGAGCAGATTAACACAAAGTGGTAAATGTCATGAGTAGAGCACACAGCTTTCAAAAGGAACTAAAATATTCCCTACACATATTCACTATAGCCCTTTAAAAAATATTTTAGCAATAGGTATCCAGAGCCATAAAAATATTTGTCCCCTTTCATCCTAAAGGAAAAAAATTTAGTACACAAGAAGATGCTCATGGCCACATTATTTATAATAGCAGAAAAATGGAAACAACCAACAAACTAACCAAAATAGAGCATGTTAATTTAATAGAAAGGTACGACTTTGTTCAAAATGATAATAGTGACACTCAGAAAAAATGTTATGATGTAATATTAAATTATGAAAACCCAGAATAGTAATCCTAATCCTGGAGCTATCTACATCCATCTTAAAGGACAGAGAAAATAACACCGCTTTTAGAATTACAGGTGACAGCCCTGTTTGCTGATGCTCTCTGGCCAGCCCAGGCTTCTCCAGCCTTTCATAACCCCTTTATTTTCCTCAGACTAAATGACTTTATAAGAGTAATCCTCATTCAACTAGACTAATATCTGCAATTGCCCACCCAACTTGGAGAGATCTGGGCCTCGCCCCTCTGCTCTCCTTAGTTCTAGTACAAAAATAACAAGAAAGAAAGAGAAAGAGGGAGGGAGGGAGGAAGGAAGGAAGGAAAAGAAAGAGAGAGAGAAGGGAGAAAGGTAGGGGGAGGGAGAGAGGGAGAGAGAAAGCAAGCTTTTGTACTTATTCTTTTGGTTTTAAAGCTTTTTAAATTTCATATTCTCTGACAATTGGATTCAGAGGGTTAATAAAGCTTTCCACAACACATTTCTTGAAATAACTGTCCCAGCATGCCTGAAGCAGCAAGCAGAGAACCAGGAACAATGCTTTTTTTTGAGAGCTTGTGTGATCCCTTCCACACAATCTGTAGAATTACACCTAGTTTTTTATTTAAGGAACTTGCAAAAAAGGTGGAAACATAACATCTTAACACCACTCATTCATTCACTCATTCATTCCACAAGTGAGCACCAACTATGTTGCAGATACCATTTTGGGTACAGGTTATGTCACAGTCCCAACTTGCAAAAGATGATGAAACAGGTAATTCTCATAACATGTGAAGAGTGGCTTGAGAGAGAAAGTATAGGGAGACCAAGGAGGCACACCTAACCCAGGTTTGAGAAAGTCAGGGAAGAGGAGATAACATGCTCCCTTAATTCAAATTCTAATAAAGTCAAATCAATCATGTAGGAAAAATGAGGAAATAGGCCCAAATCAGACTCTGTATTCTCATTTCTAAGTCATATTCTCATAGAGTGTCCTGGCATTAGGGTGAGTAACATTCTCCTAAACACAGCCTCCAAATATAATAGACATCAGAAAAGTAATTTGTGGAACCAATTCCCCTCAGCAAATAACAGATGAACTATCATTCTCCAACTGCCCACTGTGGGCCAGGCCCTCAAATCAACTTCCAGTCTTGCCATTTTGATTGTCTCTGTCCTAGATGAAAACATTCTTTCTCTCCATCTGGCTCTGTGAATGATAGTAGTAGGAAGTAGTTTATTTTGGTTTTAGGAAATAGAAAAGAAAATATATTTTGTTATTTTTTTTAAAAGGTGGCAGAGAACATGCTGAATCATATTCTTTTGCTGGGCACTGTATAGACGACATGCTATTTTTATGGAAAAGATTCATCTTCTCCAATGCTGATGGTGTCCTGAGTAGCCTCAGTGCGATAAGTCGGAGAAACCATGCATTGACACAGCCTTGTCACAACTGCTATAAATTATCAGGTGTCCCTGAATCTCTCATGGAAAAACCACTAATGCTACTTGTTCCCATGGGCCCGAGACCCTTAGAGCTTCACCCAGGATGAGAATTTAAGAAGAAAGGGATTCAACACTGATCTACCTCAGTTTTAATCTTACTAATACAAAATCTGTAACCTTGAAATATTCCTACTTTGGCCTCTCCAATAAAATTTCAGGAGAAAAAAAAATTTAAAACATGCAGAAGCTTGCAAAAGTTATCTATTTGGCATAAATAGTACTAACTTGTGTGCCTGAGTTCTTCCCCTAGGCTTATAGGAGAGAAGACAGTTCAGGGAAAGCCAAGAAGGGCAAAGGTTTGGATACCAACCAAGAAAAAGACAGGGCCAAAGAGACAGGGAAAGAAAGAGCTCAGCAACCCATTAATAGCAAAGGGGTCAGGTAAAGAGGAGGTGCCATAGAGAAGAGAAAACAAAGGAGAATGGAACAAACCTGGAAGTGCTTCTTTATAGGATGTCTGTGGACAAAGCGGGAGCCACAGAGAACCCAGACCAATTCGGAAGGCACCATCAATACATTAAAACACTTGCCATGCTTCTGACCTCTCAGTGCCCACCATCCAGGGCAAATGGGATCTCATAAAGCAGTAGTTGCTTTGAGAGTCCCTCAGGAAGGTGTCTTTCTGGGACCTTGCCATACCATTCGTCAAAAACTCCAGCACAGCTGGGTTTTGTTCTGGCACTAGAGTAAATCTCTGTTTCTTTGGCTGTGTGCCAGCTGAACTACCTGGCTTCATTTTGGGGCCATGTTGTATGAAAAGTACATTATTAAAACTACATGTGGCAAGATGCTCACGCCATGGAAGTCATGTGAGAAGTGAAGACATCTGATCAAGAGCATGGGCTGTGACCTATCCTGATGGAGAGTAGATAGGATTGCTGGTATTATGCAAATGTTCAATGGGCTTGTTCTTTCTTTCTTTTTCTCCCCCACTTCCTCCCTCCCTCCCTCAACCCCAATCATATATAATTGAATTATGATAAGGAAAGTCGTATAACCTTTTCCCAAGATCAAGTGAATTAATGAATTTCCATTAATTCCAAACATATTGAAAGACATAAGGACAACCAATGCATTATGGGTTGATGAAGAACACCAAGCTACCAAGGAGATCATCATTCCATTTTGTGGTTGTCAACCACACTGCTCTATACCATAGTAATATGAATGGCCAACATCCCAGCCTTGCCACTTATCAGCTAGCTAAACTTGGGCAAGATAATTCTCAACTGTGTCTAAATTGTAAACAGGATTAATAACCACCTGTCATGAGGATTAAAGAGTTATAAAACATGTAATGTGCCGGGGGCGGGTCCTGGCACAGCGCCATTACGTTGCATGACACTGAGGATGACATTCCCATGTCTATGTGGAAGGCTCCCCTGGGAGTTGGGCAGTGCACAACCATGCCCAGGCTTGGTACAGAACAAGTGCTCACTCAGTATTTGCTTTTCTTATCATTTACTGAGTCCTTATTATGAACTGAGTCATGCTGAGCAATTTTCAAGGATTTTCTTGCTTGATCTGCAAAATAACCCTTTGAGGTAGGTACTCTTATTAGTCCCATTTTAGAAATGAAGAAACTGAGGTGCAGAAAGTTTAAGTAACTTGTCCAAGATAAACCAAGCATCAGACTCTGATGGCGTAACTCCAGCTCAGTTCCTCATTGGTGATGCTATCTACCATTGCCTCTGGTAGGGACAAACATTAGGCCAAAGGGATGAGGTCATTCTTAGGTTAAGTCAACTAATTAATACAATTAATCCACAAGCATACTCTATAGAGAAAATGGTAACAAATCACGCCTTTCGTTTCCAGAATGCGTAGTCCAAGCTCATTAGCTACTGCTACCACTTTTTCCCTGATGCCGTGAAGAACTGGAGTACCAAAATTAACAAAGATCATCACTTCTCCACATTCAGCAACGATCTTTCTGTGCCCACCCTCCTAATGAGGGCACTTGTCATTAGCTAAATGAGCAAACCTCTAGAAATCACTTCCTCTTAAGAAAGGTCAATACAAATGTATCTACTAATTGGCTGATGAACTCATGTCCCAGCAAGCCTGAGGCGTCTCCATTGCCCAAGGAAGGCCAGAATTTCAGCCTCAGCTTTTTGGACCACCTCTTGGTGTCCAAGGAGTAACACTGAATGATTATACTATTATAAACTAATAAATCTCAGTGATGCATGCAAAAAGGGGCAGGTCTGATACAGAATGGGAAAGGGGTAACTGAAGCTTTTCTAAGTCCCTTCCTCACGGTCCCCTCATTGCTCTTTGCCCTCTTATCTAATAACTCTTGACTGCTTGCACTTCCACAAGCTGAAAGGACACAGACTTCTGGAGGCTGTATGGTAGTACGGACTCTAGAACGAGACAAACCAGGTTGAAATCTTGGTTCTACCACCTCCCATGGTGTGACTTGTCCCATGAGTCCTCTGAGCCTCAGTTTCCTCTTCTATACAGTTGGGACATATCTACCTTATGGGATTGAGATAAGGATTAAATGCATGCTAACTCCCCAAACTCCATAAATAAAAGCTGCTATCAAGGACTCTGGATTAATTGAAAGTGATGACGTATTTATTGTTAACTTACAAGGACATAGACATTCAAATGAATATTATGCTCTTCAAAGCAATCATCTCAAGGTATCTCTAGGCAGCAATTTTTTCCCCCTAAAGTTTCCTTTGCTTAATACATTTCTGGAACTTCTCCTTTGGAATTATCGCCAGCATGAGTATCTTCTGTAATGACAAATCTCTTTGCAGATGCATTATGACCAGAATGGTCATTCAGAGCCAAGTGCAGTATTGAGAAGAGGAGCACCTTTTTGGCCAAACATAGGTCAAAGGAACGACTGTGAAGTCCCAGCCTGGTCCCAATACATGTGCCCAGCTCTATCTGTTTCTACCACTCCCCCACCCTATGCACTCAAGGTTCCTCATTCCCTGAACAAGTAGAGCCTTTCCTGCTCCCAGAGTTCTGTGCAGGCTACTCCTCCTAAATGGCATGGCACAGCCTTTTCTCCCTAGTCCATCCAGAAATATCCCACTTAACCACCACATTCCAGCCATGTCGACCCTTCTATCAGTGGTTAAGAACACAGAGGTGATTGAATATTCTTTCCTGCTTTGTCTAATATTCTTTCCTGATTTGTCCCTCTACCTGAGGGTTCATATCTGGGTTCTCTATTCTGTTCCATTGATCAATGTGTCTGTTTTCGTGCCAGTACCATAATCTCTTGATGACTACAGCTTTGTAATACAGCTTGAAGTCCAGAATTGTGATGCTTCTAGCTTTGGTTTTCTTTTTCAACATTACTTTGGCTATTTGGGGTCTTTTCTAGTTCCGTACAAATTTCAGAATTGTTTGTTCCAGCTCTGTGAAAAATGCTGTCTCTTCAACAAATGGTGTTGGGAAAACTGGACAGCAACATGCAGAAGAATGAAACTGGACCACTTTCTTACACCATACACAAAAATCAGTTCAAAATGGATGAAAGATCTAAATGTGAGATAGGAAACCATTGGCATCCTAGAGGAGAACATAGGCAACGGACTCTTTGACCTTGGCTGCAGCAACTTTTTACTAGACATGTCTCCAGAGGCAGGGGAACCAAATCAAAAATGAACTATTGGGACTTCATCAAGATAAAAAGCTTCTGCACAGCAAAGAAAACAATCAACAAAAATAAAAGGCAAACTACAGAATGGGAGGAGATATTTGCAAATGACATATCACATAAAGGGCTAGTATCCAAACTCTATGAAGAACTTATCAACTCAACACCCAAAAAACAAAAAATCCAGTCAATAAATGGGCAGAAGATATGAACAGACATTTCTCCAAAAAAGACATACAAATGGCTAACAGACACATGAAAAAATGCTCAACATCACTCATCATCAAGGAAATACAAATCAAAACCACAATGAGATACCACCTCACACTGGTCAGAATGGCTAAAATGTTGGTAAAGATATGGAGAAAGGGGACTCCTCTTACACTGTTGATGGAAATGCTAACTGGTGCAGCCAACGTGGAAAACAGTATGGAGGTTCCTCAAGAAGTTAAAAACAGAACTACCTTATGACCCAGAACTTGCACTACTAGGTATTTATCCAAACGATACAAAAATAGTGATTCAAAGGCCACATGCACCCCAGCATTTATATCAGCAGTGTCCAAAATAGCCAAAACATGGAAAGAGCCCAGATGTCCATTAACTGATGAATGGATAAAGAAGATGTGGTTATATATATATATATAGATAGATATATATATATAAAATAGAATATCACTCAGCTGTCAAAAGAATGAAATCTTGCCTTTTGCAATGACGTGGATAAAACTAGAATGTACTATGCTAAGTAAAATAAGTCAGCCAGAAAAAGACAAATACCATATGATTTTACTCATATGTGGAATTTAAGAAACAAAACTGGTGAACATAAGGGAAAGGAAAGAAAAATAAAATAAGATAAAAACAAAGAAGGAGGCAAACCATAAGAGGCTCTTTACTATAGGGAACAAACTGAGAGTTGCTGGAGGGGAGGGGAGTGGGGGAAGGGATGGGGATTGGGTGTTGGGGATTAAGGAGGGCACTTGATGTAATGAGCACTGGGTGTAATATGCAACTGGTAAATCACTAAATACTACCCTTGAAACTAATAATACACTATATGTTAACTAACTTAAATTTAAATAGAATCTTAAAAAAAAATAATAACACAGAGGTGAGAAGCCAGACAAGGACTCCAGAAAAGCAGCAGACAAGGCAGCGATGTGCATGGACCAGGGAGTAAGCTGCCCGGGTCTGAACCCCGCCTCTATGACATGGTCACAGTTGTGACCTTAGATGAGTTACTTCCCTTGCCAATCCTCAGCTGCCTCGTTAGTGAAATAAAATAAAGAGCAGGAGCTACTTCAAAGGTCTATTTAGGAGATTATGTAAAGCGCCTAGAACAGTATCTAGCAAATGTTTGCTTAATAAACTCTTAGATCTATCATCTCTTAGCTGGGTGATCAGCTTGAGTTGGTTATTTAACCTCTTCATATCTCAATTTCTTGCCTTTAAATGAGGATAAGAAAAGTAGCACCAATTTCATATGGTTTCTGAGGATTAAATAATATAATGTATGTAACTTGCCTTGTATGTAATATATGTGGAGCTCGGTGTATGTTAGGATTTCAACAAAACAGTAGTTTTTTCTTAAAGTTATTTCTTTTGAACTCCGTAACACCTTCTTTGTACCTCTATTACGGAACATATCAAATTATATTGTAATAGCCTAGACTGAGAACGCTGTGAGGACAAGAACTTTGTCATTATTCTTCTGAAAAAGGGGAAAAGTAGTTCTGCTGGCCATAGGATGTGGGGGGGGATTGAAAATTGAAACAGAAACCACAACTTGCAAAATTGTACTATGACTCACGAAAATAGAAAAATTGTACCAAACCATGACATGCAAGACAAACTAAATTCAGACTCTTTAACACCAGCTCATTCAGACCCATGGTGTTCTAAATCAGACCACAGACAAACTAGTCTAAGAATAATTCCACACAAAGTCATATGTCCTAAAGACCACGGACTGTTTCAGCAACTTCGTACTTTATAAATTCTGACCAATCTCTAGCCAAGACCATTCTGTGACTAACTCCAGTTTTACAAACTCTGTGGATATTCTTCCCTAAACTCCATCTCCACCCTATTGAAATGCCCCCAAACCCTCCATGGTATGTGCTCCCCCTTGCAGCCTCAAGCTAATAAACCTGAGTTTGTTTGACTATGGTGTGTCCCTGGTAATCTTTGTTTGGTGGACTCCAACATAGCTTAGCATGCCAAGGACTTGGCACAGTATCTGGTACGAAGCAGGCATTCCGTAAATCGTGTCTTGAACAAAAGAATGCAGTAATGAGACTCTTGCTTTTATAACTTAAGAGTTCAGAAGATAATTCTAAACAGAGAGTTTCAAAAATATTAGGAGCCACATCAAGCAGCCTTGAGGGGACTGTGTGTATAATTTTTCAAGCTGCGGATCTTCAAGAGCCATCCTAGGCTGAAAATACGTAATCAGGAACACTGATTAGAAGGCAGTGTTGCTGCTGTGATCTTATACACATCAGTATAATCCCTGCTTAATAGGAAATGATAAACTAATCTAGGACACAAGGTGAACAGGCAAGTGGACATGGTGTGTGTTCCTACAGCACTGGACACAGGGCCTTGCCCACAGCGGTTGCTCGTGGAAATTTATTCATTGGTTACTGACAGGCATTTTACTCTGTAGGTGATAACTGGCTGAGAGTTTCTGAGCAGAGGCAGATCCTGATAAATATGATGGTCTAGGACACTTCCTTTCTAGGAGCAAGTTAATACTATGAGCTGGCAGCCTTGCAGGAGGTTATCTCAATAACCAGCCATTAGGAAGGTCCTTGCCTATTGAGATAACAGTAGAAAGGAAATGAATCTCTTCTGCAAAGCTAGCACCATGGTGACTAACTGATTTTGAGGGAGCGTGGAAGGCACCAGAGTTAAAGAAAGACGCATCAATGTTTACCACCACGGGATCCCTGGAAAACGATCCTGACAGAGACAGAAATAGCTGCAAGAACGGAAGTGATCTTGATACCTGCGCGAATGCCCGTTACTATGGGTTCAGGTTCTTAAGTTAGAGTAAGTAGCACAGCCTTGCACTAACCACTTCCTACCTGCTCTAACACCCCGCGCAGGTCAGATCAATAAGGGCAAATTAGGTCTTTGTATCCACTTAGAGTAACTATCAGCAGCTTATTGATTCTAGCTACTCAAAGTGATGACATTCCCTTTGTAAGGCATGATCTGCAGATTTTTTTTTCCTTTAGTTTTGCTCAAAATTGTAATTAAACTCATTTAAGCTATGAAAAACCCTTGAACTTTAAGCCAAGCGACTACTAGAAGAATAGCTTATAAATTTTTTTTAACCTTTTTCCTTAACATTTTCATGATATAAACAGATCAGCCACTGTGGCTGAAAACAAAAGCAGGCCAGACATTGTTCGAAGCTAAGGAAACAGGAAACACAATTGAGACTGACACTGTAAACTAACTAACTTATATAAGTGAATACTATTTTCAAAGAGCATGATTTTATTTTTTTCCGGACCCTTTTAGATGAAGGTAGCCCTGTCAAGAATCCATCACAAATTTGGAAAGGAAAAGTGGGGTTATATAGAAAAAAATTATTACAGAAAATAAGGGAGGCTGATACGCTTTCACTGCATCACATTTAAAGATTTGATATAAAGCATTAAAGAGAAATAGCCCACAAGGAAAAGGAAAATGAAATATGAATTTCTTTTCCCAATAATGCAATTTTCTGGGCACTGCTGACTTGTCACTCACCAAAAATCCTCAGCTAAAGAAAACATTTTCAGGTCCTTTTTCTGAAATTGCTGCAACCAGCCTATTTTCAGCTCTCTTTCTCTGAGCCTCCTAGAAAAAATTCTTAAATGATCCCGGGACCAGGTTTGGTTCAAGTTGTCAGAAGCTTTTAAGATGGCTTTGCTACTTTGCTTTCATTTTCAAATAATCTCCAACTAGGGGTATGGGCTAGAGCAAATGTCTTTCCCAAAAAAAGTGGCCTTTCTGCCACTTGGTTACCTGGGTCTATTCTCATTAAATAATTCATACATAAATAATCAATGAACAACTGGAAATGATTATTTGGCGATTACATTTAGCTTCAACAGAAACAACCCATTAAAACAATAAAAGCATATAGTAGTCTCCCTTTATCTGTTGGGACTATATTCCAAGACCCCCAGTGGATGCATGAAACTGCAGATAGTACCAAACCCTATACATACCATGTTTTTTCCTACACATACATACCTATGATGAAGTTTAATTTATAAACTGGGCACAGTAAGAGATTAACAACAATAACTAATAATAAAATAGAACAATTATAATTCACTGCAATAAAAGTTACATGAACATGGTCTCCCAAAATATTTTACTGTACTCATTCTTCTTCTCGTGATAATGTGAGATGATCAAATGTCTATGTGATGAGATGAAGTGACATGAACGACACAGGCACGGTGATGTCCCGCGAGGCTACTACTGACCTGATGATACTTAGAAGGAAGATCATCAGCCTGTGGACCACAGTTGACAGCAGATAACTGAAACCATGGAAAGCAAAATCATGGATAAGAGGGAACTACTGCACCTGTTTTAATGACCGTTTTTAACTCTGAAAATGGCAGTTGGGACAACCAATAACATGAGCTATATGGTGGTCCCCTCCCTCAGGGCCCTTGGAGGTCAAAATGAGGCTCCACATTATGGTAAAGGTCAGTATGTTTCTCACCACACAGTGAGGCTAAGAAAACTTTAGGAAACAGAGTCTTTATGAGCTAAAATTCAGAACACTCTAGAGGAGTAGTAAGTTTTTAAAGTGATAAAAGTGGCTTTATATAAAATTCATTTGCTCATTAATTTAATGCATCCACTTTGCATTTTCTCCAGACCTAATGTCACAAGTAATCATCCTGAGGGTTCAATGGCAATGGGCCACTTTGTTGTCATTCCCAATCGCCCCTCTACAACGCCCCCAACCATACCCCACTTCTCGTGCCCGGGGGTGGGGGGTAGAGGGGCTGTGATCACCTAGACTCCCTGGGCCTCTAGCTTCTTGTTGGGTTTGACTAATGGGGAACACCAGTCAAATACGGGAAAGTGGGAAGAAAGCAGTGTGGTGCTATTTTCCCTATTCTCTCTCTGTTTTACCACAGTGTCTAGCAAGAATTCTCTCCCTTCACAGCTATGGCTTCTGTTGAGTGGCCCCTCCTCCATAATTACAACCCTCACTGGACTCTATTTGTTCCTCTTGTCCCTTCAGCCTGGGCAATGGCGTCCCCTTTGCTGTTAGTTCCTGGGTGCTGAACCACCCCTTGTTTGTTCCTGTAACACAGCCCACAGGTCTGCAACAGCCCTGTCATTAAACTGTCTTCATTCAAACCCTCTGAGGTGAATTCTGTTTCCTGCCAAGATCCCAAGGCAACCACTGTGCAAAATGAATACAGAAGTGTCTGTGTCCTGGCTGAGCATGGCGAGCAAGCACAAAAGGGGACCAATATCTGTAAAAAACATGCATAAGCAAAACAAACCTCCACCAAGCTTTCTGTTTGGGCAAACAATGACTTAATGTCAAGCTTAATGTCAAAACCAGCAAAATACAGCTAATACTCCTCCTTTCTAACTTCTCCTTTTTTGAAATGAGAGGGGAAAATATAACACTTTCATCCCCACCATCAATATATTCCCATTGGATAAACCCCAGGAACGCCAGTTCCGAAGACTAGAGATTCTCCATAAGTCACATGGATGCTTGAAAAAGATCAGCTTTTATTCCATTCCTATTCTTTTGCAATTAGACAAAGAACATTGTCTGAATCTTTTTCCTTCAGTGCCCGAATTCAATTCACTATACCGTAGAAAGGGTGATGATAATGCCTTTCAAAAACTAGGGCCATTTAACAAAATAGAAAAAAAAAATTTAAAGCACTGTTTTATCCAAATCGTACAAGGTGGTATGACACTAAAAATACATTATCAATTCTAAGACTATATCTCAGATGGCTCCTCTTTTTCTTCACTCTGGATATTTCTTTATCAAGCTGGAGACTACTGTTCTCTTTATTATCATTAACCCACCAAATGGATATTTGTTAAATATGCAACAAGCTGATAAACTGTACAGTTTCCAAGGCTAAATATAATGTTTTTACTGGATCCCCTTTTTTATTACTATTATTAAGCTACAGGCCCCTAATGACACAGGAGCTATGAATTAATAAGCCGAGCAGACATTTAACTCAGGCACAATGAACTAATGAGGCTCTCTCTTCCGCATTTTGCTTCACACGGTGCTGATTCTCACCTCCACCTCTCTCTTAATCCATTC
This sequence comes from Ailuropoda melanoleuca, assembly GCF_002007445.2. Lineage (NCBI taxonomy): Eukaryota > Metazoa > Chordata > Mammalia > Carnivora > Ursidae > Ailuropoda > Ailuropoda melanoleuca. The sequence continues at coordinate 69,347,035 of NC_048226.1, forward strand.
TCCAGACCCATTCTCCACCCAACCTTCCCTCATCCGTGCCCAGGAACTATGCTGCCCATCCCCTGCCTTCTGGCTCCTTGTGGAGTTCTGCCAATGGGAGGCACCAGCAGGAGGCCAGGGTAGAGGCGATAACTACCTGGCTCCCCTCCTCCGTGTCCTCTGTACATTGGAGTCCCACACTTCTGGCAGTGGCTGGCTCTCCAACTACACACCCCTGACTACTGCTCCACCTGAGTGGCCCTGACCCAAAGACAGTAGAAGCTTCTCATTATGAAGCACTCCTGGTTGTCTTAATCCCTTCTTTGTTTCTTTCATTCTGTCTACGTCTCTGTAAATAGCACTTTTGCTCAATTCTCTTCAGAGTCCTGCAGAGTATGCCTCCTGTTTCCTGCTGGGTCCCTGACCAATAGGAGCATGACTTGGAATAAAAAGCACAAGGTTTCCTCAGACAAGGGGAGGTCCCCCAACTCACATTCCCTATCCCCCTACCCATTCCCACCACATGCATCTGAACCCCGGGGTTAAAAATGCAGATCTGAGGAAAAGTTGGAAAACCATCACAGATCCAAGGAGACAAGTGAGGTAGGATGACAAAATGGAATATGGAATGTCCTAGGTTGAACAGGAAAAGGATGTTAGTGCAAAAACTAGTGGAACTGGAATGAAGTCTGTAGCTTAGCATTATTGCTGATATTAATTTCTTAATTTTGACGAATATATTCTGGTTATATAAGAGGTTAACATTAGGGGAAGCTAGGTGAAGGAAATATAGGAAATTTCTGTACTACCTTTGCAACTTTTCTATGAATATAAAATTATTCTAAAGTAACATGTTTATTAGAAGCAGCAGCAGCAGCAGCACATTCCCAGACCCTGCACCAGACCCCTTAATCAGAATTTCAGCAGCAGGTACTTAAGCAGGCGGTTCGAGGACTGAACCTTAAAAAATACCACCCCTAAAGGACTTGGAAACTTTAGTTCTGGTTGAGATAAGGGTGGAAAGAATTGTTTACTGATGCTAAATTACAGCATAATTACTTGACTATTTAAAGAAAAGAGGCAATTGACGCTTTGTCAAAGTTCACCTTCTATCCCAGTTAACTAGAATGATTCATCCCTCGAGCAGTCTCTGTATTTAGTTTCTTGCATAAAAACATTTGAAAAGGTACAGGTAATTTTAGAACCAAACAAAGAAAGTGACAGTAGAGTTCTTCCACTTTCTCCTCCCTCTGAGATCAAGGTTTTTTGCAATGCATGTCCTTTTTATTTCTCCCAACAGAGTTTCCAAGAGGGCAGGGCCAACCAAACAGACTGTGAGTACAGCTCAGTTCAGTATTCTTCACCCATTACTTTGATGGACTGATGATCTGCACTTCCCACTTATCCACAGCACTATTTATTTTAGAAAGCCTGTAATTCTTATATTCAACATTTTCTATGCCATTGGAGTGGGATAGGTAGAGATGAAAAATGTCGCCATTATTATTACTTGTTTATTCAGAAAAATGTTAATTGAGCACCTACTATGTGCCAGGCACTACTGTAGGCCCTGGAAATCTAACAATGAATAAAATAATTTCCACCTTCAGGGAGCTTAAAGTCAAATCAGGAAGACAGACAATTAAACAGATAAGTACCAAACAAGCTGTAGTTTCTCCCTTCCTATCCTCACGCTTTGCCCACCAAAACAGGGTAAATGGAATCCGACTTAGAAACAGGAAGAACTGGTACGAACTGATTTTAAAGGAGACATAATCTTTCTCACTCTCAATCCCCTCATTCAAAAAAAAAAAGTGAATAAAAAAAATCTGTCTTTGCCTTATAAAGGTTGTCACATAGCTCAAATAATAATGGATGTAAATGTGCTCTGAACATTGCAAAATGTTATAAAAATGTCAAGCAATACAAATTAATGACTTAAACAGCCCCTGTCCACTAACTCTAAGGCAAAATGATAGTAGTTCAGTGGCCTTTCCATTAACCAGAAATTTCAGACAGTAAGATTTTATAAAAAGCAATCCTTTCAAAGATCTAAACTCTGTCGCTTTGGAGTTAGCAATTAGTGAGAATTAGATTAACATCAAAGAACTGCATCAGAGAGAAGTCTCCTGTGAAGAAAGTAGGCCTGCCATTATATTCACAGTAGGCCCATTTTTGCTTCACTCTCCCTGAAAAACGGGAGGGCTTGGTTACTTCGACTCTTCTCTAAAATTGAAAGGAATTTCTCCTCCAGAGCCATTCACATTTCTATTTTATTCAAAAAGAAGCTTCCAGATCAGCGATGAAAGAAAATCTGCTACAGTTAGTTCTAGCACATATAAACCTGTGAGCAGTTTTCAGCAGATATCTTATAAAAGATTACGCTTGAGAGAAGTCTTAAAAATCAGATTTGCTGTTTCAGATAAATATAGTGTCTATTCTCAGCTTAAAGGTAGAAAATGTTCTATTCGAGCAGTTTACCATCTTTTTCTCTGCCTGGAGAAGTCGATGAGCTTCTAAGGGCTCTCTGGATACCATGGTAACCGCATGATTCTGATCAAGTCTGTGGTGTCTGGGGTACAGGTTAAGGAACCTTACAATGCTACCTAAGAAAATCTGCATTAGAGACACTGCGGGTGTGTTTGAACTGGACATCTGACACATTCGCCACAGGTGCACACGCAGTCGTGAGCCTCTGCTATGTCCCAGCGCTGGACCGGCACTTGGATAACCCCGTGACTGTAGGACACCCTTGCAAAGAACTCACAGTGGGCGTGGCGCCCAGGGAGCAGGAAGTCAATTATAAAATATACAAGAGTGTACAGGAATTATCTTGTAAAGTTTTAGCTTTTATTCCAAATTAAAATTTTATTCTCTAGTTTTTTCTGCGACGTCAGTCGTGGAAGTCTTTCATGAGGACGGCTCCAACTAAATATAAACTGAAGAAGTTAAATGCAGAGCACCCCTGCTCAACAGATCAGAAAGAAACTTAAGTTGCTCATGTGAAGCTTCCAACGCACTTAGCCGGAAAAATCATGAAAAGGAAAATGAAAACTATCGGCCTGTATAAAGAAACCATTTTTGGCTTTACCGGTGAGGCAAAAATCACATCTGGCACGTGGGACTCTCTGAAGTCTATGTAGACTGTCTCCCGGGTGATAATATCTTCCCTGCACCCAACAGGAATGAACACATATCAGATGACAGAGACTTCCTCCTTACTGTAGCGCATGTGTGCATGCTCACGCCAGCAGATCATGCCGAGAATCACTTTGGGGCTCACCAGAGACATGAACCAATGAGCACCTCAATCATTTCCATATGTGTGAAAGAAATTTGATCACTGACCCCAAATGATCTTCACAACACCCATGAGTGAGCTGAATTTCTTCAGGAAATATTTAGGAAGCACATGCTAGGGCATCAGAGTAAAGCAAGAGCTAAAAAAGACACAAAAGAAACATCAGGCCTGGCCCCTTTTTACCCTTTGGTTGAAGAGATAAGAGAGACTTGCAGGAAATAGGTAGCATTTTGCTCTATCTCTCCTGCCCCTTAACATTCTCTACGTCTCTGGTGATCTCATGGAGTCCTTCTGTCTTTGGCGTCCACCCACCTGCCATGTCCATTAATCACTTCCTCCATCTTCATGATCCTTCCCACCCCTCCCCACCTACACACACAGACCTCTTGGGTTCCTTTCCTTCTGGGCACAATCTGAGAAGTTTATGATCTCTCCACCGAACCCTCAGTATCTTTGTTTTCTTCTCTTTTTAACCCTGGAGTCATCCTGTATTCTGTGTTCTCTGCTCCAACACTCCACGCTCCTGAGAAAAACCACATAACCACATAGATGCTTTGAGGAAGCCATGCAGAAAGGACTACTGGAGAATGTTAGTTTCCCAATTAGAAGGTAAGTTCTTTGAGGGCAGGAACTGTGTCTCATGCTGTTTTGGTAAGCCTGATGGCATCCTAGCAGGCTTAATAATCCATGTTGCAAAGCAGTTAATACCAAAACCAAAAAACTTAGGGAAAAAAAATACGGTCCATACTCATTAGACAGATAAACTGATTTTTTAAACTTTCACACATGGTTTATGTGAAAATAAACACAGCTATTCCAAAATAAAGCATTCAGCAAAGTAGCTTTAGAAGGTAGTCGTACTTAAAAAACAGCTAGTAAAAGTTATTCTGTGGACTTCAGTTATTCTGTGAAGAGTAACTTCAAACTTCAAACTTATTTTATAATTCAGAATAGTTTCTAACAAGCTCGTTCTTCTTGCTAATTAAAGCAATGTAGCAAGATCTCACTTACTATCTCTCTCATACTACATGGCAAACCACCTCTAAAACTTCACCAAATAGGAGCCATCCTCTGGTCATATATGTATGTCTCCAGGGGAAAACAGAAGCATCTCTCCATGTCACCAAAAAGGTAAATATCAGAGGAACCCTGAAATAATTCATCGCAGAGAGAAGAGAGTCAGCATCCCATCAGGGCAACAGCCACTATGATGGGTACAGTGTCAGTGTGACATTGCTGCATGAACAGGGGGCCCCATGGAGCCTCGAGTACTTTGAGTCCACACTGGAAAGGTAAAATGTTCTTCCCTCACACCAGTGGCAAACCTGTCTCAGAACTGGGTTCGGGGGTGTCACTGCTTTGCCAAAAGCCAATTGCACCGCAGGCCACGACCCTCATACCAGCTTGTCAGGAAGAAACCCAAATGTTGCCTGATTCTCCTACAAATGTAATAATATCCGACAAGAGACTGATTGGACAGCACACGATGTCATTTCCTCTAATTAAGGAATGCTCGAGAAAAACCAAAATAGCCACAAAGCACTGTCAGCAAAGCAATCAGCAGCAACAATTAGCTGTCAGCTCACAAGCCTGAGCTGAGCCTTGTGTAGGGAGCTGGGTTTGTTGTGGGTTTCCAAATCAGCATGACAGTAGGAGTCAAGGATGACAAGGCTGCAAAGAGCGGCCGGAACTAACTGCATGCCAGCGGGTGAGGGGAGTAGCAGCAGCTTGTTTGTTTGTTGGTGGGCTGCTGTGTGGCAATGGAGGGGACCTTATGAAGAATCCTGCACGGTGCTTCCAAAGTAGCTAGAAGTCTGCTGGCTACAGCCCATGCTGCATTCACCAGGAATCACCACCCTTCCCTGCCTGGGACAACACTACCCACACTTTACAGTGTATACACAGTTCATCTGCTCCGCCTTTGTGAGGAATTCACAACTTCAGTACATGCGAATTCTCCCTTTTCTTAACTCCCATAGCAGATGGCTGTCTATACTACAAGGTCGTTAACAGCAGGAGTCAGGAAAAGTATATAAAGAAACAAATACAACACAACCACATCACACTATGGAATGATATATACTAAGATTGTGTGTGTGTTTGTGTGTGTGTGAGACACACACATATGTTTATAACAATTCTAAGGAGGGGCACCATGCTCTCCTCCCCAGCACCTCTCCCTGGGCACATAAAACAAAACCCTTTGTCTTCTTAAAACTACTAGAAGGTGATTGCTTCCCTTTGCTGCATCCCTTCACTCCTCTTCAAGGGAGTGACTTCTCAAGTGGCTGAGACTGAGTGAGGGAAAGGACTCGGAGATCTGGGCACCCTCCCTTCTACTTCTGGCCTCAGCAGTATTTATTTTTCTTTGCTATTAATGAATATTTCATCAGCAAAAGTAATAGGAGACCTAATTACAGCTGACCCTGACCATAATTTAAGCTCCTTCTCCAGTCCAGCATCCCTGGGAATAAAGCCAATGTTGAGCTACGTGTCTGCAGTCTGCATTTTGTTCACCACCCATAGCAAACCCAACCCTGATTTCCTCTGCAGCAGCAATATGCCCAACTCAAAGATCCATTTCCCAGACTCCCTTGCAGCTAAGGATGACCACGGACGTTGAAGCAGAATTTAGTGGCCTTGGGCAATGCAGACAACTCTGCCTGGGTTGGCTCAGCGAGGAGGCATGACCTTGTGCCCTTCTCTGTCTACCTGCTGAGAACACACACGATGGTCCCACACTGAAAAAGATATGTTAAAACAATGTAATAATATCACCAGAACTCTCTGACTTTGTGTCTCCCACTGAAGGGGAGGAAAGGCAGGCCTTAAAATACCTGGGTACAAAAGCAAAAGGAAAGACATAAGGAAAGCTGGCACTATAATCCAGCAAGCGTGGCTGGCTTTTTTACAGTATCAAAGGAAAGAGGACAACTTAAGAGTTGGGATAAATGCAAAATTAACTTTTACTGAAAGTTGAGGAAAAATAAAGAAAATTAGAATTAGAATTCTGGCAGCACATTCCCACCATTGCATCACAAGGTACTCGAAGTTGGGAAGATTCAAAAGCTGAGGAAAAATAAAGAAAATTAGAATTCTGGCAGCACATTCCCACCATTGCATCACAAGGTACTCGAAGTTGGGAAGATTCAAAAGCTGAGGGTTCTTGGCAAGGACCTTCACAGAGGGATGTTGGAACCCTTCGGGCCAGGTTTTGAAGCATCAATAGAAGGTTCACGCAGGAACCCGTTTCTTAAACTGAAACCCGTTTCTTAAACTGAAACCAAGGTGGAGAGGAAGGCCAAACTGCCTGTCTGAGGCCAGCTTCATAGGTCTAAGAAATACCTTTATATGAAGAAGCAACAGAAAAATCCCTGCTACAAGCAAGAGTCAAGGTCTCTGAGTGCTAGGAACCAAAACTCAAGAAAGAATTTGAAAATAAGAAGCTTTAAGTAGGCATATCTATCAATGATCATTGTTCAATTAATTAAAGTAATTTAACTAGAAAATTCATTTAAATGCCTTAATTTTGTGCACTATGTCCCAGTTTATTCTTAAGGTAGGATTACCTTCACAATATTTTGACTTTGAAGGATTTTAATCTCATTATTAAAAGCACAGTTGGCTAAAAGGGAAAAGAAACAGCGATTATGTAAAACACCACTTCTCAAAGATCCAACTGCATAAGAATCCCTCCAGATCTTGGTAAAATGTAGGTTCTGATTCATCGGGTCTGAACGAGACCTGCATTCTGCATTTCTAACCAGCTCTCAGGTGCTGCTGCTGTTACTGGTCCCCAGACCATGCTTGGAGTAGCAAGGATGCAGAGGGTTAAACATATCCAAGCTGCAAGTTGATGTGACTGTGCCTGGGATGCTGGGGAATCAAGATTTGTCTGGAATCATGATATTGCACTCCCTGGCACTGTGGACATCTGCCGTTCTTCAGGACACTGCCCTTCACACCCCTTGCCTGAGAAGCTGGGAACCTCTGCAGTGCCTGCTTGCTGTCTCTTTCTTGTTTTCTTTTTCCAGGCCTCCCTTTCTCCTCTCCTTCTCAGGAAGGCAACAAGGGCAGGGAGAGGCGATCCTCCTCCTTCCCTCAACCCTGCCCTCAGAATCAAGCTATTCTATTGAGTGATTCCTGCCACTGTAGGCAGTTACTTCTTGAGAAAGAAAAAAAGAAGAATGCCAAGCAAGTAGAGTCAACCCAAGAGAAGAAAATTTAAAGCCTCTCAGTTTTCCCATTAAGTTTGGGATTCTGGTTTTATTGCCTTCTTTTGATTTGGCTTTTATCCATTTCTGACTGGCATTTTTATTTACAACCCAAATTTTCCTTTAATACCAGTGACTCTTAAAAAGCTGCAACATCGTTCTGCATCCACTGAAGATACAGAAAGCCACAGAAAAAGCTGTATAATCAACAGAAGCATAACTTGTATTGCGCCTGTCAGAGAGCTGAGGTTACAAGACAACCAGGTGAACTAAGTTAGAGAATGGCATGGATCTCCAAGGACAGATGGGACACACAGATTGTCACCTTTGACGGGGTGCTGTCAGAGGGACTGGCCATCATAAAAGCAGGGAAGAAGAAAACAGCCAAAATGTTAGTGAATCCTAAAGGGCTAATGAGTGCTAGTATGACAGTATGGAATCCTTGGGAGCCTCTCTCAAGCTTCTTTTCCCATAGGTTTCCGGTGTTACTCCGCTACTCCTGAGAAGGGTTAAGGGCAGGGTCGGAGACCGAAGAGTAATCCTTTAGAAGGGCACAGGCAAGAAACACATTCACTGCTCACAACTTTACTCCACATTAAGCAAGAGCTTTAAACCACTGGGAGAGGAGCAGAAAACCTTCCCACTCCCAAGATCCAAGCAAAGATCCACTGATTCTTGAGAAGGGCAGAAGCAAAAGCTATCTGCCCTGATGCAAGGACAACAAACTCTCAGACCCAGAGTCCAGTACTGACAGGAAGAAGAGGTCGGCTACCACTCAGGCAGGGGCAGGAAGCTCTCTTCTTCCAAGATACAGACACGAGGCAGAGATTGACTGTCATGAAGAGGAACAGGAACAGGGACAAAGACCAGGTCCCGAGGTGTAGACACACAGGCCTGCCTAAGACTGAGGCTGGACCAGAAGAATGGACAACCTCACCACCACAGCCGCTGCATTACACCGAGCACAGGGCAAGAACGTCTACTTCTAGATGGGCACCAACATGGAGAGAGATCCCTTCAGTGGAGCAGGTGTGGCGGGTCTGCTGAAAGCTGAGGATGGAGTTTGGACAGTGAGAAAAACCTTCTGGCACACTGGCCACACTAAGCATGAGGTAACTACAGGCTACCACTGGAGAATGCTGGAGTTGGCTGGGCTGAACATAACTCCAGCAACCAGGAGCCCAACCCCACCTTAGTTAACTCCCTACTAACTACTGATCCTGTCCCCTGCTAATAAGATTAATACAAGCCCTCCCATCAATCACCTTACAAAAGAAGAAGTGTGCCATTTCTGGGTAGCACTACTATTTACTTTATTATTTACTACTTTTCAATAAGCAGTGTCCAGCATTCAATCAAAATTATGACATATTTTTAAAACTAAGGATAAACAACCCATTGTCAAGATAGAGCAACTAGACAGAGATGATTTTGGAACACTCAGGCTGAGATTTTAAAATAGCTATGATTAATATATAAAAGGTGCTCATGGAAAAGGAGAATAAAATGCAAGAAAAGATGGAAAAAATCAGTAGAGACATGGAAAGTTTAAAAATGGGTGAACGATTAGAACAGACACTTCCCAAAGAAGATATACAGATGGTAAAGAAGCACACGAAAAGCTGTTCAACATCATTAATCCCTAGGGAAATGAGAATGAAAGTACAATGAGGTACCACCGTATACCAACTCAAATTGCTAAAGTTACAAAGACTGATTAATACCAAGTGCTGGGAGGCTGTGGAGCAAGTAAAACTTTCATATGTTGCTGACTGAAATACAAAATGACATAGTTACTTTTGAAACAGCCAGAGGGATTTTTCTCAAATAATATTAAAACATACAGTTGCTATACTTACCATATGATCCAATAATCTGACTGCCAGTAACTTAACCACAAAAAATGAAAACATGGATCTATAAAAAGACCCATTAACTAATGATTACAGTTTATTCAAATAGCCAAAACTATAAATCACCCCAGAGTTCATCAATTGGTGAATGGATAAATACATTGTGGTACATCCACACAGTGGAATTCTACTCATCAATAAAAAAGAACAAACTACTGATATAGGCAAAAATATTCATGAATTTCAAAAACTTTATGCTAAGTGAAAGAAGTCTGAAATTATGAGAAAAGAAAAATTCTGGGACATAAATCAGATCAATAGTTATCAAGGGCTGCAAGTAGGGAAAGTAGATCTAGTATGAAGGAACACTCTTCCAGGTGTTGGCTATACTCCGCATTGTGACTGTGGTGGTGGTTACAGGATTGTATACATTTGTTGAAACTTATCAAACCATATATTTCAAGAGAGTAAATTTTACTGTGTGTTAATTATCCCTCAGGAAGCCTACCCAAAATAAATAAAGAGATAGCTAGTACTATGATCAAAGGATGGTGCTTGGTCAGGTGTGTATCCACATAGAAAAAATTAATCTTGACCCTCTACTTCACATCATACACAATAAAATCAATTGCAGGTGTATTATAGATCAAAATGTAAAAGTAGAAAAATATAGCTTGAGAAGGAAATGGAAAACATCTTGCTGATCTTGGAATAAGGCCAAGATTTCTTAAAGAGGACTCAACAGTGCCAACCACAAAAGAAAAGAAAATAATTTGTACCATTTAAAAGGAATTACTGTTCATTAAAAAAGAGTGAAAGGTACACCATAGGAAAAAGAAGAGATATTTACAACACATATATCCTAGCAAAACCTCAAATCTAGAATACATATTATTTAAAAAATGTCTACAATTCAATAAGATAATTCAATAAGACAACTCAATTTTTTCTCAAAACACAAGAATAATCACCTCAATTTTTTAAGATTTGAAGAGGACTTTCATAAAACAAGATATATGAACAGTCAATTAACATATGAAAATGCACTCAACTTTATTAGTCTACAAGGAAATGCAAATTAAAACTACAATATGATACTATATACCCACCAGTAGAGCTTAAATAAAAACCCAGCCAATCAAACAAACAAAAACAGAAAATACCTTGTATTGGAAAAAATACGGAAAATTGAAACTATCAGATATTCTTGCATGACATGTAAATTTTAAATTAATGCAACCATTTTGAAAAAAACTCTTTGACAGAGTCTGCTAAAGCTGAACATATACCTACTCCAAGACCCAGAAATTCCCTCCTGCGTACAAAGCCAACAGAAATGTGTATATGTAGCCAAAACCAAAACTTACCAAAACTGACTCAAGAAGAAATAGAAAATCTAAACAAATCAGAAATTAAAATAGTAGGTGAAAATTCTTCCCTCAAAGAAAACACCACACCCAAACTGTTTTAGCGTCAGATTTCATCACACATTCAAGTAGCCAGTAATTCTAATATTTTGAAAACCATTCCTGAGAGTGGAAGCACTGGACAGGAAATTTTTAGCCACTCTCAGGACTATAATTTAGCAAACTGCATCTTACTGAGTACAAAAAGGATAATATATCATGACCAAGTTGGTTTTATCTTAGCAATGCAAGGTAGCTTAACATTAAAAAATCAATTAATGTAAATCACCATGAATAAAATTTTTATCAAAGGATAAAAATCACTTGATCACCTCAGAAGATTAGAAAAACATTCAATAAAATTCAATGTACAGGTGAACTAATTTACTTTTAACAAACTAGGAGTAGGAAAGAAACTTCTGAATCTGATAAAGAATATTGGTAAAGTACATCCATCAAATGATGTACCATAATTGATCTGATACAATTTAACTACTATTGTATGTTTAGATTCTCTCCTCATTTGTTTCATTTCATTATAATTTATGCTGCAGTAAACATCTTTGTGCATATTGGTAAAGTTGCCTAGCCTCTCTGCGCCTCAATTTCCTCATGTACAAGATGAAAATAAGGCAACAACTGACTCATAGGGCTATTGCAAGGATCAAATTAAGATGTTGAATTTAGGTCTTAGGGAGTGTTGGGAGAGAAGTGTGGCTTATAAACCTGAAAACTCTTGTTCTGTATTTACCTGGTGGCAGATTTCTCAAAGCACGCTGTAAGCTCAAGTCAGAAGAAGTCACTCTGTCAAAAACAAAGAAAGTTATTGTCTTAGGTTATCAGGAACTAAGGATATAATATATGAGGAATGCAACCAGTGATGAGAACTATTGCTTACTCCAGGACTCCCCTGCCTCATTTGATAACTTCTGCCCATTCCAAATCCTTTCCTTGAATCGAGTGAGGATGGCTAGTACCATGTTCTTTTCATCTGCCCTTGACCTACAGCATTCCATTTTTGCACAGCAGCCAGAATGACAATTCTAAAATTTGAGCATGACACACTACACCCCTCCTGAAACCCCTTCCACAACTTCTTACTCTTGGGCAACCTCCTTGTCATGTTCTATAAAGCCCTTCATCATCTGAGGCCCACCTACTTCTCCAGCTTTCTCATGTCTGTACCACTGTCTGCACTCCAGCTACACAGCACTTCCTTCAGCTTCTCCTTCCTTGCCACTTCCCTGCTTTCATACGCACTGTTCTCTCCCTCTGCCAGGATTACCCCTCCGCCTTCCCCACTCCCCTCCACCTGACTAACTCCTACTTGCCCTTCCATTCTCCACTCAAGTGTCACTTCCTCAGTCAGCCATCTGCTCCCCTTGATCATCTTAAATTCCCCTATTTACACTTCCAAAGAAGCCCACACTTTTCTGTAACATCATGCCTGCAACTACTAATTCAGTAGATCTCGTATTCTCTGTGAGCCCAGGGATCACAGCTGTTTTTCTCACAGCTATAACCTTAAGCCTCGCCTAGCCCTGGTCTCACAGTAAAATTTAATAAATATTTATAGAGTAAAAGAATTTCTAAACTCATTCCTCACTCCTTAGCTTTCTAACTCATCTTTTGATTCATGCTGCTAATTTAATAGACTTCCTATTTTCCTACCACATATCACTGATTGTTAAGATTCACTGATGGTGAGAGACAATGCTGTTTTATGAAACAATAAGGAAGAAAAAATTGACTGCATATTAAACTGTGATACACTACAATTTAGAACTTTTGTTTCATATTTATTGAAAAAGCTCTATTGGACTTCTGTAAGGCCTGGGTTTTATCCTAGCCACAAAAAAGGAAAACATGAAACAGTGAGTGGAATAAATTGGTTAGGTATGCAAATTTACTTCGGTTTAGGTATTCGCATTCAGAAGCCACTCTTTGAATCACATTTGACACCATACCCAGGGAGTGTGTTTTCCCACATAACATTGTCCTCTCTGCCACCAAGAGCTTTAGTAATGCAGCATTTAAGAGTGCTCAAGTATTGTATTCTGGATTTTCTTCTAAGCTTCTGATACTCATCCACAAGTGTTGGCAAGAAAATCTTACTAATAGACGCCAGAAGATTTCAGTCAACACCTAGGACTTGCATTCCTTTCTCAGATGGTCATCAAATGGATCACTGACTGAAACAATAAGGGGTTTCAGTTGTCTTGTCACGCTACCAGAACTACCAAGTTCACACACGCCCAGGCAAAGCAACTACAGGACAACTACCACCTGACCAACTGCAACAAAAGATCAGAGTTTCAAAATGTGAGAAAAATAAAACTTGTCTTAGAATCAATGAAATATGAGAGGTTAAAAAAGACTCTTCAGAGAACTTAGGAAAGTCCATAAAAGGAAGAATGCAAATTCATTCTCTCTCTCTTTTATACACTCAGACACACACACACACACACACACACACACACGATCAAAAGCATGACCTAAAATTTTGACTGGTCACGCACTGAAGTAGGGTGATGAATGCTCAAGGCACTGGGCTGAGGGGGCGGGGGATAAATTTGGCCCCTGTCCTCCAGCCAGGCCCTGGCACCGGTGCTTCCATCCTGAACTAAGAAAGTATTTCCGGGCTTTCCACTAGCCCAGCCACGCCCTCATGGACAGCGTCCTCCCCTAGGTGTGTCCTCTCCCTTATGACTTTTTAACCTATTAAAATACCTCTTTTTTTTTTTTTGCTTCTTATTATGTGTGTATGATTTAAAAAATAAGAGATCTAACTACTTAACAAACTTTTAGCTGTATAATAGTGTTGTTAACTACAGGTACAATGGGGTACAGCAGATCTCTAGAACTTTTCCATCTTATTTAATTGAATCTTATAGCCATTGAATAGCGACTTTCCTCTTCCACCTCCCTGAGCCTCTGGCAGCCATCGCTCTACCTTCTGCTCCACGAGTGTGACTACTTCAGACACTTCTTATAAGTGGAATCATGAAGGGCTGGCTGGTTCATCCATGTTGTTGCAAATGACAGGATATCCGTCTTGTTTAAGGCTGAATACTATTCCATCGTATGTACATACCATGTAAAATACCATTTTTAAGAACACCATTGTTAAGAAAGGAAAATTCTTAGAAATGTGCCACCACATTAGAGCAGAGAAGACTACAGTTCCCTCATCCCCAGTCCAGCATTCCAGGGTCTTGGGGTCTCAATTTACAAATGCTCAACCATGGTGGAAAAAGGAGCAGAAAAGAGAGAAAGCAGAAAAGCCAGTGGGCCTCTCTGTGTGCCAGTTTCCTCATCTGTAAAGCAGTCATACTCAGGGTCCCAGAAAGAAAAAGATTTCACACTTAAATGGGAGTTTCAATGAAGGGGATTATTTACAAGGCATGGACAAGGTTAAGGAAACTGCCAAGGGGTGGTGAAGTGGGGACCTCCTAATCACCAAATCCAAGGAGAAGCCGGAGGGCAGATAAGCCCATCGATGTGATCCTTGGAGATCAGTGTCACAGGGCTCGGAACAATGTGGAGTAGGGGGATGACTAGCTCTGGGAAGACAGAGAAGACCCAGCACACATCATCTCTGAGTTCCCATAAAATCCCAATATTCTATAACCATTTTGGTATAGAATTAAGCTTTGCTACGGCAAGAAAAAAATTCTGTTTACTCCAAAGATTTGAGGATAATCCACCAGGATGCATTTTCTCATCATTCTGTGTGCTTAGCTCAGATAACAGCACTCATTTGTTGCTCCTGTAAACAGCTCAGATTGAGAACATCGCACTAAGCAGTCCCTGTTTTCCTTTAACTGGGCTCTTACAAATGTAGCAGGATTCTGCTTTGAGCTAGTAATTGATGTTTCCCCCTCCTCATCTTATCCCCTGAGACCCTCCCCTTTTCCGGAAGGAGGATCGTGTAGTGTCCACCGCCTCACAGAAGAGATGTTCCAGCAGGAGCAGAGAAAAGGGTTTTGGGTTTCGAAACCCCAGCACTTAGTCTCAGAGCACAGACAACAGAGCTAGAGCAATGTTTACCACCTGCTCCCACCCCCCCACCCAACCCCAGACCCAGATGATTATTTTGTTGGGGGAAAGTGTGGAAAGAAAGGACTGAGCAGACATTATGTTTCCTGAGTACAAGGCTCCCACATCCTTTCCCCACAAGCTGAGACAGTAAACGGTAAGTTTCCCTCTTCTCACTCAAACTCATTTCCAAGTCTCCCATGCATCCCCTGGCTGGGCCATGCTCCAGGGAAAACCTTGCCTACCCCACACCCATCCTCCAGTGGCAGTGAAGACTACAGGCCTCGGAAGTCACAGGGGTGCTCAGTCTTAGGACACAAGTGTGAGATTTTTAATTGAAAGAATCAAGGATCCTTTTAAAAGTTTCATATTGATAAATGGTTGCTTCTGGATAAGTTCCTGGTATCATCCGTTCCAAGGGCTCAGGCAAAGGTGCTGACCAGTTTCTAGCATCTCTCCTTTCCTGAACTTGGAGGCAATGCCATGCTGCAAAGTGCATGGGGTTTTGCTGTAACTGTTCTGCAGACATCCAGCTGGGCAGCGCCGGCCATTAGAGAGATGTCACACAGTGCCGTGAAAGCTCACTCAGGAGAGAGGGGAGTCACACTGGGTTAGAATGAAAACCCATTTGGAAAAAGACAAAAATAAGTTTGCTGAGTAAAACATGTCATTTCTCCTTTCAAAGGAGTTAAGTTATTTCCGAGTGGCTTCATAATGTGAAAAAAGACTAACTTCTGGCAAATAAACTAAAAGGAGGAGGGAGGCTGCCATTCTGCCCATTTGGAAGGGGGAGTCTAGGTGGGCTGGAGAATTCAATAATTATGTGGATGACTGTGGCCAAATTGTTTAACCTCTCTGTGTTTCATTTTTCTCATGTGCAAAAATGCCAGGGTTCAGATTAAGATAATTATTGAGGTCCCTTCCAACTCTAAGAATATATGACTTTCAAGTGGGAAGGGAACTTTCCAGTTCAGAGTCCAAGGATTTGCTATTGAAAAATGAAGCAAAGAAAGAAGAAAGTACTGCCATTATCAGCCAATGGGGCTGTAGTCTGACAAATAACAGAAAAGAAGTGCTCCGTGGATCCTGTCACTTGACATGATATAGCTGCATTCCCATCTTGGATGATACCATACGAATGGGCTATTCCATGCATCTCAAGAATGCCCCGACCATATTAGGAATTCTCCTAAGTGGCTCCTCTGTGACATTACACAGTACTGTTCCTGACATGGCCATTTCAGTCAGCTTCAGCCTCAACTCTAGATGAAAATATTACAGTTGGATGATCTGTCAAGTGCTAAGTCTAATCCTTGCAGCTCTTTTTTCAGAGTCCTTAAAAAGAAGAGTGCCAGATGTTATACTTGTATATTTAATGGGAAACTCAATGGGAAAAAAACAAAACTCTGCAAGCCTAGTTGTAATATTTAACTGTTTTTGAAAACCCACCATCTAAACATACCAAAAATAACATATTTTCAAAACTGTGACAAAGTCAAATGTCTCTCAAATACAAAAAAATAAGTTTATCATGAGCCATTCAGAATAAAGCAATCTGTCAGTTGTAAAATGCAAGTACTCGTTTATAAGTAGTTTGCATGCTTCCAACTCTCTCAATAAATACCATGTTAACATATCAAAAATACTCAGAGAGAATTTCATCAATGTCAGAAAACACTAACTAATCAGTTACTTGGGTAACATCAGCCTGGATCTCCCATAAGCACTTAGCACTTATCAGGGATAAATATAACTCATCATCCATTGCCCCAAACTGTTCCCCTCTTGCTATCCCTTTCCACTTACCACACAAGCCAGGAACTTGAACATTATTTAACACTCCTCCTCTCATCAATAACCTGCTGAGCATCTTGGTCTCCTGTTCTCTATCCCTACTGCCACTGCCTAGGTCAAGTCTTTACCCCCTATCTACTGGACAATCTCAACGTCTTTTAGCCTTTGATGTCTTCAATTAATTCATCTGTCCTTCACATTTACCTTTTTCAAGTTCATGTTTGATATGTCATTCCCCTGCTCATACCCACTCTTCAATAGGTTACTTATAGGAAGAATTTAAACTTCAACATGGTGTCCCCCCTCATACTGCATGCTCCAGCCTTGTCACACTGCTTACAGTTTCCATTGATTGTGATATCCAGGTCTCTGTATTCTCTAACCAACCAACCCCTCCCCATCCCACCTCCAGAAGGGTCCATCTAACAATTCTGCTTCTTTCAAGATGAAAACTCCTCCCTGGGACAACGCAGTCTGTCTCCTACCTCTCTGTTCACCTGATACTACCCTCCTTCTGCACTGTTCAGCTCCAGCTCTCCCAGCCTTCTGGAGGGTCTGCTCTGGGCAGCCATTTGCACATGTGGTATGCCCTTTTCTAACTACTCTACACTTGCCTAACCTGAAT
The DNA here is from genome assembly GCF_002007445.2 of Ailuropoda melanoleuca. Lineage (NCBI taxonomy): Eukaryota > Metazoa > Chordata > Mammalia > Carnivora > Ursidae > Ailuropoda > Ailuropoda melanoleuca. Next base: position 69,364,245 of record NC_048226.1, read on the forward strand.
TCATTCTTTGGGTCTCAAGTTCAATGTGACTCTCTTTGAGAAGCCTTCCCTGAGCTCCAGAAGAAAATCTGGTTCTCCTGCTACATACTCTGTAAGTAACCATTCTTTTCCCTTATTGTACTTAATCATAGTTGATGTATATGTTTATTATAAAGGTTATTCATTCTAAGCCCATTGCCTTCAATGGACACTTAACCCTCTGTGAAGCAGAGATGGTTCAGGTCCAAAGTTTACTCCCAGAGTAGCACAGTGCCTAGCACACAATAAAAGTTTTTCAACCAATTCGTGGTACTGCCAGCCTCACTTACTTTGCAAAAGTTCCTTCCGTTCCTCTCCCAGCCCCCACATCTTCAAGTTACTGGGTTGGGTGGGCTATAAGGAGGAACCTTGGCCTTTCTAAAGCCATAGGACTTCCAAAGCTGCCCACCTTTCCTCCCACCTCTCCTTTACTCCAGCCCATTAACTCATCTCAGACTCTTCATCACTCAATTATAAAAAGCAAGGAGCAGACTAGACAAAGGTGGAAATATCTTTAGAGAATCAGAGAGGAAGAAGAAACTGAGTGAGGAAAACAAAATTCTCTGAGGAAGAGAGTGGGTAGAATTCCAAGCATTGCACACGAATAGCATGTGTTGCTTACACACACACACACACACACACACACACACACACACACACAGAGGCAGAGAGACTGCAAGATTAAAAGAGATAGAAGAAACATGGATCAAATGGCTTCTGGACCCAAAACCTGCTTAAGAACATTTCAGTATAAGGGGCGCCTGGGTGGCACAGCGGTTAAGCGTCTGCCTTCGGCTCAGGGCGTGATCCCGACGTTACGGGATGGAGCCCCACGTCAGGCTCCTCTGCTGGGCCTGCTTCTTCCTCTCCCACTCCCCCTGCTTGTGTTCCCTCTCTCACTGGCTGTCTCTATCTCTGTCAAATAAATAAACAAAATCTTTAAAAAAAAAAAAAAGAACATTTCAGTATGGACTGTGTATTAGGCGATTTTGGAATTATTGTTAATCGGCTTGGTATAATCATGACGTTGCAGTTATGTAGAATAATGTCCCTATTCTCAGGAAAAGCATGTGGAAGTGTTTAGGGGTGAAGTATCATGATGTTCTTAACCTATATTCAAGAGGGTCAGGAAAAGAATGTGCACGTTTATAGATCAATCTTGCTTAAACACAAACTTAGTCCAATGTGTGTGTCTATGGAACAAGCAAGAGAGAGAAAGCACACAGAGCAAAATGAAGAAATTGTGACTATGTACTATTCTATCAACTTTTCTGTAGGTTAATTTTAAAAATAAAAAAGAATGAAAAATAAATAAATAATAAGGGAGGAAATAAAGCCCCTTTTATGTGTGCACTAAATATTCTCCTTTGAAGCTCTAACTGCATTGACCTAAGGGGGAACAAGGCCCATAGCCCTTCATGTTGAAAGGGATTGTTCATTAAGCCCTCAGGGAACCTAGCCTTCTGATGGAAAAGTAATAGCTTCTGGGCAGTGCCAGTAGGAGAACAGGCCTGGGAAGAATCAAACTAATCCCTTCAGCATTTCCTGATGGCCTCAGCACAGTGGCCTTGCACAAGGCAGTCTCGTTTCTGTGAACGTCTTTGCCCTTATACTGCCTTTCCTGATAAAAGACCAGAGATTCAACATGGATATGAATGAAGCCCCAATCCTCCAGTTACTTATTCTAAGAGTGACTACTTAATTTATTATTCAAATGAAGATACTTTGGAGAGTGAAAGGGGATGCTAACCAGAGAGGGTGCTAGGACTGTCCCAGGAAAACTGGAGTTGTCTCAGGAACATTTGGATATATGGTCATCCTGTTATCTTCCATGAGCGGGTATATTAGGCAAATACATAAATGGTGGTAATAGCAATATTAATTTAACCATATAACAAAATAACACAAAGCAACTGCCATCCACAAATTGCTTGAGAGTTCAAGGGTAGCGATAAAGTAATTCCTTTGGAGGAATCAGGAAGAAATTCATGAAGGAGGAGCATTTCAAATGGGTCTTAAAACAATAACTGTATTTCTGTACATAGAGATGGAAGGGAAGGTCATTTCAAATGGAAAGAATTGTATGAGCAAAAGCCAAAGTAGGAAAGCACGAGGTTATACCAGGGAAATGGAAGCAATCTAACGTAGCGGATCTGAAGAGGCATCCATAGGAAAGACAGGAGATGAGCCGGCAGAGGTCAATTAAAACCACAGTGAAAAGTGTGTACTCAGCCCACTGGGCAACGGAGAGCCATTGAGGGCTTTTGAGGAGGACAGTAATGAGGCCATGGAGGGCCTTGGATGTCCAGTTAAAGACGTAAGGCCAGAAAATCAGATCTCTTATTGAACAGTCTTCTACAATAAGAACACCCGTAAGTGTAAACCCGTATTAACCAGTCTGCAAACATGAATGGTATAAACCAAAAGAAAATTGTCACAGTCACTGACACCATAAGATTCTTTAAAAAAAAAACACCTTTATTCTTTCTTATGGACGGTTCTCTTTTTGTCTGCTGGGTCAAGTATTACTTCTGTTGAATTTTCTCAGGAACCCTGTTGCCTGAAGGCCAGTGTCACAGGAACAGAAATGAGAGAGTTAAAATGTTCAGAATTGTCCAAGCTCAAGAAGATGAAAGCCAAAAACAGCATTTGAGCTAAAGGAAAAGCAGTTACCACAAGAGTAGGGATGTGAGAAGTTTCCTTTGAGGATGGGAAATGACATTTTGAAGGCAAAGCTAATTTTAATGCAAATTCTTCTACCCCACACAAAAAAAGCCTGAGGCGATCTCATATCTAATAAGATTAACTAAATTTTTCCCCAAAGGTTAATTTGTAGATATTTATTGGATTACATAGAGAATTTCAGGGGGGAATAATTAAAAGACAGTGTTTCAACTGTCTTCAATTTTATTCCAGATATTTGACTAGACAGACAAGAGCACATGCCTCATAGAAGAATACGTCATTCCAGAGAAAACTATTAATATCAAATCTTTCCGGAAAAGGTGAACAACACTGGCAAAGCAATCTCATTTCCAAAGAGAATGGCCCAACAGGAAGCCAGTGCTCTGGTCCCTAAATACAAAGCCTAGAATATTTGTAAACAGAAAGCACACATTCCCTTTCTATAGAGCGTGTGCCCTATTGAAAAACTATTCCCTGGCCAGTTTAGGCCATAAATGAATGAAGAAAAGGCTGATCTAGAAAGTAATTCTTGAATTTTCAATCCATGGAATTTTATATCTACAAGGACATCCAGGGAAAGTAAAGAGGAGCCAACTTTAAAAGGCTACCACTGGGCTTTGAACTTTGAAAAAGATAATTGCAACTAAATGCTGCATCCACATATGTGCATCCACAAGTCACACATGCATATACACCTGTGGAGGATGAAAGGGGACAAATTCATTATTTTGCAATCTGATAAATAAAGAAGAATCAAATGTTTTTCTTGTCTCTCCTATATGAACTATAACACTGGGTGACCAAAAAGTAGAGGAAGGGAAACAATTCTTTAAAAAAGTATTACCCCTAATAAATGGGGGGGGGAATAGTCTAAACTAGAATATCACCATTTTACCAATCCCAGCAAATAAGTAAATCTAAGCATTGAGCATCAACAATTGTTAGTGAGACAGGTATTATGTGCTTCCTGATGGAAGAACACTCCTCTAATATTGCCAAAAAATTGTATCTGAGTCTGATCAAACCTTAAAATACAGCTACCACATTGCAGGAAATACAGAAAACAGAGAAACATGGTGAAATGTATCAGGACTATGCAATCAGCAAAATGCAGACTGTGAGAAACTCTACAGGTCAGAGGGCTGGATTCATCCACACCTAAACTACACAGAAAAGAAAAAGATGGAGAGAGAACCTATATTAAAAGAAAGGTGCATCAATATTTAATTGAGTGAATATTTATAAAAAAGTATTATCTAGGGGTACACATTTGGGTGATTACTATAAAAGTCTGAATAATGGTCCCTTGTGAAGGAAAGTGGAGGGTCTATGATTGAGAATGGGCACACGGAAGGGACTTCTGGAGTAAGTGGCAAATTTCTATTTCCTGACCAGCATGGTCATTACAAATATTTTTTGCCTTATGAACATTTATTAAGCTATATATTTGATTTGGAAGGGGGAGTGTTTTTCTGTGCTTTGTTTTACAATAAAGTTAATTAATTAAAAAAAAANTGAAGCCCCAATCCTCCAGTTACTTATTCTAAGAGTGACTACTTAATTTATTATTCAAATGAAGATACTTTGGAGAGTGAAAGGGGATGCTAACCAGAGAGGGTGCTAGGACTGTCCCAGGAAAACTGGAGTTGTCTCAGGAACATTTGGATATATGGTCATCCTGTTATCTTCCATGAGCGGGTATATTAGGCAAATACATAAATGGTGGTAATAGCAATATTAATTTAACCATATAACAAAATAACACAAAGCAACTGCCATCCACAAATTGCTTGAGAGTTCAAGGGTAGCGATAAAGTAATTCCTTTGGAGGAATCAGGAAGAAATTCATGAAGGAGGAGCATTTCAAATGGGTCTTAAAACAATAACTGTATTTCTGTACATAGAGATGGAAGGGAAGGTCATTTCAAATGGAAAGAATTGTATGAGCAAAAGCCAAAGTAGGAAAGCACGAGGTTATACCAGGGAAATGGAAGCAATCTAACGTAGCGGATCTGAAGAGGCATCCATAGGAAAGACAGGAGATGAGCCGGCAGAGGTCAATTAAAACCACAGTGAAAAGTGTGTACTCAGCCCACTGGGCAACGGAGAGCCATTGAGGGCTTTTGAGGAGGACAGTAATGAGGCCATGGAGGGCCTTGGATGTCCAGTTAAAGACGTAAGGCCAGAAAATCAGATCTCTTATTGAACAGTCTTCTACAATAAGAACACCCGTAAGTGTAAACCCGTATTAACCAGTCTGCAAACATGAATGGTATAAACCAAAAGAAAATTGTCACAGTCACTGACACCATAAGATTCTTTAAAAAAAAAACACCTTTATTCTTTCTTATGGACGGTTCTCTTTTTGTCTGCTGGGTCAAGTATTACTTCTGTCGAATTTTCTCAGGAACCCTGTTGCCTGAAGGCCAGTGTCACAGGAACAGAAATGAGAGAGTTAAAATGTTCAGAATTGTCCAAGCTCAAGAAGATGAAAGCCAAAAACAGCATTTGAGCTAAAGGAAAAGCAGTTACCACAAGAGTAGGGATGTGAGAAGTTTCCTTTGAGGATGGGAAATGACATTTTGAAGGCAAAGCTAATTTTAATGCAAATTCTTCTACCCCACACAAAAAAAGCCTGAGGCGATCTCATATCTAATAAGATTAACTAAATTTTTCCCCAAAGGTTAATTTGTAGATATTTATTGGATTACATAGAGAATTTCAGGGGGGAATAATTAAAAGACAGTGTTTCAACTGTCTTCAATTTTATTCCAGATATTTGACTAGACAGACAAGAGCACATGCCTCATAGAAGAATACGTCATTCCAGAGAAAACTATTAATATCAAATCTTTCCGGAAAAGGTGAACAACACTGGCAAAGCAATCTCATTTCCAAAGAGAATGGCCCAACAGGAAGCCAGTGCTCTGGTCCCTAAATACAAAGCCTAGAATATTTGTAAACAGAAAGCACACATTCCCTTTCTATAGAGCGTGTGCCCTATTGAAAAACTATTCCCTGGCCAGTTTAGGCCATAAATGAATGAAGAAAAGGCTGATCTAGAAAGTAATTCTTGAATTTTCAATCCATGGAATTTTATATCTACAAGGACATCCAGGGAAAGTAAAGAGGAGCCAACTTTAAAAGGCTACCACTGGGCTTTGAACTTTGAAAAAGATAATTGCAACTAAATGCTGCATCCACATATGTGCATCCACAAGTCACACATGCATATACACCTGTGGAGGATGAAAGGGGACAAATTCATTATTTTGCAATCTGATAAATAAAGAAGAATCAAATGTTTTTCTTGTCTCTCCTATATGAACTATAACACTGGGTGACCAAAAAGTAGAGGAAGGGAAACAATTCTTTAAAAAAGTATTACCCCTAATAAATGGGGGGGGGAATAGTCTAAACTAGAATATCACCATTTTACCAATCCCAGCAAATAAGTAAATCTAAGCATTGAGCATCAACAATTGTTAGTGAGACAGGTATTATGTGCTTCCTGATGGAAGAACACTCCTCTAATATTGCCAAAAAATTGTATCTGAGTCTGATCAAACCTTAAAATACAGCTACCACATTGCAGGAAATACAGAAAACAGAGAAACATGGTGAAATGTATCAGGACTATGCAATCAGCAAAATGCAGACTGTGAGAAACTCTACAGGTCAGAGGGCTGGATTCATCCACACCTAAACTACACAGAAAAGAAAAAGATGGAGAGAGAACCTATATTAAAAGAAAGGTGCATCAATTTTTAATTGAGTGAATATTTATAAAAAAGTATTATCTAGGGATACACATTTGGGTGATTACTATAAAAGTCTGAATAATGGTCCCTTATGAAGGAAAGTGGAGGGTCTATGATTGAGAATGGGCACACGGAACGGACTTCTGGAGTAAGTGGCAAATTTCTATTTCCTGACCAGCATGGTCATTACAAATATTTTTTGCCTTATGAACATTTATTAAGCTATATATTTGATTTGGAAGGGGGAGTGTTTTTCTGTGCTTTGTTTTACAATAAAGTTAATTAATTAAAAAAAAAGAAGAAAGAAATTTCCAGTAAACTCCCTGGAAATGAAAAAGCATCTAAAGAACCACTTGATATTTTCCAAATTTGGGGGAGTTATGATAGGTAAATAAGGCAATAATGATTCCTATTGGGGCTAAAATACACTCAGTACATTTCTACAATCAATACTAGAAAAAAAATCAACTAAAAAGGATTATAGTTCAACTAGGAAAACTTGAAAAAAACATGTTCACTGATACATAGAACTCTGTGGCCTCCATTCCTAACGAACCTCCCTGTGATCCCCAAAAATGTTGTAGCCCATCTTCCATGTACAAGAAGGGATGCTGTAGGAATCTGGGGGCAAGCCCTATATAAGAATCACAACTTAGAATATGAGCATTTTGGAACAAATTTCGGCTTTTCTGCTAATTTTCTGCCACTGAGAAACAACTGCTGATATTTACCCTTGAAAGCCGGTTCCTAGGCTCTTGTGGAGGTAGGACTCCTGGCCTTAGACACCTGATGACCACATGCCCTGAACTGCCCAGGAGAAACTAACTGTGTCATGTGACCCACCAAGCTATAAAATCAGGTAAGTTCAGCCACACTGTCACCACGTGGAAGTGATATGTAAGATGGGTCTGTGGCATGTCTTGAAGGTACAAATAAGTTGCGTGATTCGGTGACTCAGATTTCGACAGCCACCTACTCTGGCTACACTGCTTTCTCTCAATCCACACATATGACCTCATGAGGAATTCCCTGTAACCAGTTGATGGTGGAAAAAAAGACTCAGGCATGTTTTACAGATGATTCTCCATTATATACCAGCACTTGCTGGAAGTAAGGGTGGCCCTGAAAAGTAGCGGAGCAAGGAAATCTTCCCAGTTGGTAGAACTTTACAGTATATCTGGATATCCACTTTTTTAACTGAAAGATGGCCAGAAGTACAAATCTATACTAACTCATAAATAGTGGTTAATGATTTGGCCAGAGGGTCAGAGGATTAGAAAGAAGAGAAATAAGAAATTGGTTAAAAGGAGGACGGAGGAATAGGTTATGCCGACCTGAAATGGGTAAAGGGTATGAAGTATTCATATCTCATGTGCACACTCTACTACAGAGCAGGCAGGCAGACAAGATAAAACATTCGGAGGATGTCAGTTAGCCTTCTTTCCTCAGCTACCCCAGTGCTTTATCCAAGGACTTCTCTTGAGAGCATCCATGGCAGCCATGAATCAGGTTATGCATAGACTCACCAAGGCAAATGTGGCTCCCACCATTACTGAGTACTCAACCCTCCAAGAGCAGAAGCCAACAATGAGCCCTGAGAGATGAGCTAGCCATCTGAGAGGGGTTGATTTACATTGGTTCCCTCCCATCATGGAGGGGACAAAGATCAGTCTTCACTGGAACAAACACATTCTGGCTATGGATCTGCCTTTTGCAAGCATCCACATACTTAGACAATGCCTTGTTTTCCATCGTAGTCCCCCTCACATTTCTTCTGGCCAGGGAAATTTCTCAATGAAGGAACAGCAACTGGCTATGAATACGTAATTCTATGGTCTTGCCACATACTCCATTGTTCGGGAGCAGCTGGCCTGACAGAATGATGGAAGCACCTACTGAAGCCTCAATTATGGCGCTCACTGGGAGATAACACCTAGAAACTTTATGGCACTACGTTACAGGATGCAGTATACACCTTGAATCAACAATCCACGGAAGACATTATTTCTTCCATAACTAGAATACGTAAGTCTGGGAACCAAAAGTTTAAGTTGGAGAAACTGCTCCTATTATTACACCTAATAACCTAATCACAATTTTGTTTCTTGGCCCTGAGATTTAGGGCTCTGCTTGCTTAGAGTTATTAGTTCTTAAGGGAAAATGTTTCCATTGTGGGCACAAGAACGGTTCCACTGAACTCAAATCTGAGACTGCCTCTGGTCATTTTAGAGTCCTCATGCCATTGAACCAATGGACAAAGAAAGATTTTATGATATGAACTGGGGTGATTGGTCCCAATTATCAAGATGAAATAGGCTCGCTGCTGAACAATACAGGCACGTCTGCAATCCAGAGGATTCTCTGGGGTTCCAGTTATTACTTCTATGTCTAGTAGTAAAGTTAATAGAAGATTTTACCAGATCAATAAAGGAGGGATGTCTAAGGACAGATTCTTCAGGAATAAAGATTTGTGTCAACCCACCAGCAAAAGAATGTTTACAAGCAGAGGGCTAGTTAAGGAGAAAGAAACATGGAAATGGATAGGGAAAGAAGGAAAATATATAGTTATAGACATAGATATAGACCTATATACATAGGTTCTGTATCTGTATGCAGATAGATTTAGATATACACATATATATTAACTATGGTCTAAGGTCAGTTACAGAAGTGAGAACTGTAGCAACTACATCTGTTTTCTTTCTTGTTCTTCATGTTCATATTTTGTATATAGAAATCAACTTCCCCTTTTTCCTTTTCCCTATGTCATATAAGGAATGTTGGTTGATAGTTCACTGTATAATTAAGCTTTCTGGGTTATAAAATAAATAGGATTTGGGCTCACCTATGAACAAAGTTAACACCATCTCAGTATGGATACACTGTGGAACTTTGTATCTCCCTTATCAGGGAAAGAGTGAGTATACCTTCAGTTGTGAAAGGGACAGTAGCATCCACAGAAGCATTATAACATTGCTGCTATTGTTTTTTAAGTTTAGGTTGACGTAGAAGGCTGTGTATGGCTCCGAAGAGACAAAGGGGTGGGCTGTGCCTAGGAGTTCCTGCTCTTGCTCAATTCCACATTCTCTCTTCTATGTACCCTCCTCTGACGGCACACCGCATTTCTCAGACTAACTCACCAACTGACTTCCTGTTGGGTTCTCTCAACTGGGGCACTAGCAGAAGAATGGAAAACAAGAAGAAGGGAGAAGCAGTGGCAGTAGCAATGATGACATCATGGCCGGCTCCTGTGGGTGCCTGGGCTCTTGCACAGCCATTTTGGTTCTAACAGCAGAAGTGAACTATAAGCCAACTATATACAGGGACTGTCTCATACTTCTGTGTTTCTTACAGTGCCTGGCCTAAGGCAAAACTCATAGTAGGCACATGGTTGTTTTGCTTTTGTTGTGGTGGTGGTAAAAAACACACAACATAAAATTTACCATCTTAAGCATTTTTAAGTGCACAGTTCAGTAATGCGAAGTATATTCACATTGTGAAACAGATCTCCAAAAGGTTTTCATCTTGAAAAACCAAAATTCTATACCCACTAAATAACAACTCCTTTTTCCTCCTCCCCACAACCTGTGGAACCACCATTGTACTTTCTGTGTCTATGAATTTGACAGTTTTAGATAAGTAGTCACATGATTTTAAAAACATTTTTTTTAAACTGACATAATTGTAAAATCTCAGAGTTGAGATTCAACCCAATGCATAGATCCTGCCTTTTCACCGTAAATTCAGTAACTTCTACTTTTTAATCAACGGATCTCTGCTGGAAGAATCCCACTGCAAGTTTTTAAATGCTGAGCCACACTACGGGTGAGTACTTCTTGTGATTTAAAAAAAAAAAAAGTTCTTTACATTAACCTAAAATGTTGAACTTCTACCCACTGATCCAGAACAGAGCCCATTCCCTCCACCTTCCAAAGTTTACATGTTTTTGTGCTATTTTACAAACATGTTTTTATCGGGTATATTTTAGCCTGCCATGAGACAGCAAGATTTGCATAGAGAAAGGCAGGAGAGTATCAACTGTGTTAATACAACACTCAGCAACAGTGTAGCCTGTAGCCAGAGGGGAAGGCAGCAGAAGGCAGAAACTAATTAAACAGTGAATCGGCTTGCTCCTGCGGTCTGTTGCACATCCGGACCTTTAAAAATAAATATTCTGTCTATGATAGACTGGTGATGGGTAGTAAGGAGGGCACGTATTGCATGGTGCACTGGGTGTTATACGCAACTAATGAATCATCGAACTTTACATCAGAAACCAGGGATGTACTGTATGGTGACTAACATAATATAATAAAAAAACATTAAAAAATATTCTGCCACATGTTCACAAGATTACTGACAGTTTCCCATGAGGTGGCTACTTAGCAATTTAATAAACCGAAAGATTCTCTCCCAGGTAGTCATAACATTTACCATGATGTAAGGACAAAAACTGTCGCTAATGAAATTTCCCTGACAAAAAGCTATCAATTCAAAATGATTTCTGAAGTTTCAGAGGCAAGATCTCATTCTTGCAGTGTTGCTAGAAGCATTCATGCCAACCCTTCCCTGAATAATTTGCACAATACATTATTTATTTATACCACACATTTATACTGTTGCTATAGAAGCATAACCCAAAAACAACAATAATGGAGAATTTGAAGAACACAGACACTGTGACAAAACATCTCTGATGGAAGATCAGAGCCTGGACCAACCTTGCACAAAAACCTGACTACACGAGGCTACTGGCTCTGCAGCATGAGGTATCCACCTTGGACAACTGTCTTCGCCATCTTCCTCATTGTTGACTGCACTCAACAGGTCTTTGATAAGAAGCACTTAATGTTACTTTAAAAGAGAAATGTAGGGGCGCCTGGGTGGCTCAGTCGTTAAGTGTCTGCCTTCGGCTCAGGGCGCGATCCCGGCATTCTGGGATCGAGCCCCACATTGGGCTCCTCCGCTGGGAGCCTGCTTCTTCCTCTCCCACTCCCCCTGCTTGTGTTCCCTCTCTCACTGGCTGTCTCTCTGTCAAATAAATAAATAAAATCTTTTTTAAAAAAAGAGAGAAATGTAAAAATAAGTAAAATCCAGGAAGCAATAATTTATAAAGAATAAATGTAAATTACAAATAAACAGATGGGAAAACATCTAACTTGTAATCAAAGGACTGCCAATCAAAAGAACATAAGACACTACTTTTGTCAGAACAAGTGAGGATTAAGAGGAAACAGACGCTCTCAGTACTGCAGGTGGAAGTGTACATTGGTACAAACTTTCAGAAGATAAATTTGCTAATAAATAACAGCAACCTTTAAAAGATTCATATATTTTGGTCCAAAAACATTATTTCCTGGAATACAGCCTCAAGAAATGATTTTTTTTAATGAGCTATAGAACACAATATAGGGAATATGGTCAATAATATTGTAATAACTATGTGTGGTGACATATGGTAATGAGATTTCTCATGGGGATCACTTCATAATACATATAAATAGCGAATCACTATGTTACACACCTGAAACTAAGGTAATATTGTATGTCAATGATACTTGAGTAAAGCAAATCAATTAAAAAATAACAAATAAAAATAAAATAAGCACATTAAAAATGAGTACAAGAGTTTCATAATTTGTAATAAAAAATTGAAAACACCCAAATATCAAGCCATGGATGATAGATTCAATTATGGCTCACCCAGAAATCAAATTCCATGCAACCATTAATAAAAGCAAACATTATACAGTATTTACTGTGCAGCAGATTCTATTCCAAGCAACTTATAAATACATTAACTAATTTCACTTTTACTCTAATTCTATGATGTAAGTACTAATATTGTCCCCATTTTACAGAGAGAAAATTAAGGCATAGAAGTTAAGTACCTTGCCCAAGACCACCAAATTAGATAATGTTGAGCCAGTATTCAAATTCAGGCAGTCCAATCCGATCCCAGACTCCACACGCATCACCATCATACCATTATACTATGGAAGAATATTTAAAATCTTGTTAAAAATCTCAAAATATACTTGTAATAATTTTATAAATGATGTTAACAAATTGTTGTATATATGTATGTGTGTGCACGACACCATCCATATGTACACCAAAGTAGCAATAGCTGTTATTGGAATTATGGTCATTTTTTTACTTTCCTCTGTCTTCTATTTTTTAAATTTTGTTTTACAATGAACATATATTAATTACATTTATAATCAAAATATAAAAAT
>NC_048226.1:69380533-69432675 GCF_002007445.2 Ailuropoda melanoleuca
AAAAAAAAAGAAGAAAGAAATTTCCAGTAAACTCCCTGGAAATGAAAAAGCATCTAAAGAACCACTTGATATTTTCCAAATTTGGGGGAGTTATGATAGGTAAATAAGGCAATAATGATTCCTATTGGGGCTAAAATACACTCAGTACATTTCTACAATCAATACTAGAAAAAAAATCAACTAAAAAGGATTATAGTTCAACTAGGAAAACTTGAAAAAAACATGTTCACTGATACATAGAACTCTGTGGCCTCCATTCCTAACGAACCTCCCTGTGATCCCCAAAAATGTTGTAGCCCATCTTCCATGTACAAGAAGGGATGCTGTAGGAATCTGGGGGCAAGCCCTATATAAGAATCACAACTTAGAATATGAGCATTTTGGAACAAATTTCGGCTTTTCTGCTAATTTTCTGCCACTGAGAAACAACTGCTGATATTTACCCTTGAAAGCCGGTTCCTAGGCTCTTGTGGAGGTAGGACTCCTGGCCTTAGACACCTGATGACCACATGCCCTGAACTGCCCAGGAGAAACTAACTGTGTCATGTGACCCACCAAGCTATAAAATCAGGTAAGTTCAGCCACACTGTCACCACGTGGAAGTGATATGTAAGATGGGTCTGTTGAATGTCTTGAAGGTACAAATAAGTTGCGTGATTCGGTGACTCAGATTTCGACAGCCACCTACTCTGGCTACACTGCTTTCTCTCAATCCACACATATGACCTCATGAGGAATTCCCTGTAACCAGTTGATGGTGGAAAAAAAGACTCAGGCATGTTTTACAGATGATTCTCCATTATATACCAGCACTTGCTGGAAGTAAGGGTGGCCCTGAAAAGTAGCGGAGCAAGGAAATCTTCCCAGTTGGTAGAACTTTACAGTATATCTGGATATCCACTTTTTTAACTGAAAGATGGCCAGAAGTACAAATCTATACTAACTCATAAATAGTGGTTAATGATTTGGCCAGAGGGTCAGAGGATTAGAAAGAAGAGAAATAAGAAATTGGTTAAAAGGAGGACGGAGGAATAGGTTATGCCGACCTGAAATGGGTAAAGGGTATGAAGTATTCATATCTCATGTGCACACTCTACTACAGAGCAGGCAGGCAGACAAGATAAAACATTCGGAGGATGTCAGTTAGCCTTCTTTCCTCAGCTACCCCAGTGCTTTATCCAAGGACTTCTCTTGAGAGCATCCATGGCAGCCATGAATCAGGTTATGCATAGACTCACCAAGGCAAATGTGGCTCCCACCATTACTGAGTACTCAACCCTCCAAGAGCAGAAGCCAACAATGAGCCCTGAGAGATGAGCTAGCCATCTGAGAGGGGTTGATTTACATTGGTTCCCTCCCATCATGGAGGGGACAAAGATCAGTCTTCACTGGAACAAACACATTCTGGCTATGGATCTGCCTTTTGCAAGCATCCACATACTTAGACAATGCCTTGTTTTCCATCGTAGTCCCCCTCACATTTCTTCTGGCCAGGGAAATTTCTCAATGAAGGAACAGCAACTGGCTATGAATACGTAATTCTATGGTCTTGCCACATACTCCATTGTTCGGGAGCAGCTGGCCTGACAGAATGATGGAAGCACCTACTGAAGCCTCAATTATGGCGCTCACTGGGAGATAACACCTAGAAACTTTATGGCACTACGTTACAGGATGCAGTATACACCTTGAATCAACAATCCACGGAAGACATTATTTCTTCCATAACTAGAATACGTAAGTCTGGGAACCAAAAGTTTAAGTTGGAGAAACTGCTCCTATTATTACACCTAATAACCTAATCACAATTTTGTTTCTTGGCCCTGAGATTTAGGGCTCTGCTTGCTTAGAGTTATTAGTTCTTAAGGGAAAATGTTTCCATTGTGGGCACAAGAACGGTTCCACTGAACTCAAATCTGAGACTGCCTCTGGTCATTTTAGAGTCCTCATGCCATTGAACCAATGGACAAAGAAAGATTTTATGATATGAACTGGGGTGATTGGTCCCAATTATCAAGATGAAATAGGCTCGCTGCTGAACAATACAGGCACGTCTGCAATCCAGAGGATTCTCTGGGGTTCCAGTTATTACTTCTATGTCTAGTAGTAAAGTTAATAGAAGATTTTACCAGATCAATAAAGGAGGGATGTCTAAGGACAGATTCTTCAGGAATAAAGATTTGTGTCAACCCACCAGCAAAAGAATGTTTACAAGCAGAGGGCTAGTTAAGGAGAAAGAAACATGGAAATGGATAGGGAAAGAAGGAAAATATATAGTTATAGACATAGATATAGACCTATATACATAGGTTCTGTATCTGTATGCAGATAGATTTAGATATACACATATATATTAACTATGGTCTAAGGTCAGTTACAGAAGTGAGAACTGTAGCAACTACATCTGTTTTCTTTCTTGTTCTTTCATGTTCATATTTTGTATATAGAAATCAACTTCCCCTTTTTCCTTTTCCCTATGTCATATAAGGAATGTTGGTTGATAGTTCACTGTATAATTAAGCTTTCTGGGTTATAAAATAAATAGGATTTGGGCTCACCTATGAACAAAGTTAACACCATCTCAGTATGGATACACTGTGGAACTTTGTATCTCCCTTATCAGGGAAAGAGTGAGTATACCTTCAGTTGTGAAAGGGACAGTAGCATCCACAGAAGCATTATAACATTGCTGCTATTGTTTTTTAAGTTTAGGTTGGCGTAGAAGGCTGTGTATGGCTCCGAAGAGACAAAGGGGTGGACTGTGCCTAGGAGTTCCTGCTCTTGCTCAATTCCGCATTCTCTCTTCTATGTACCCTCCTCTGACGGCACACCGCATTTCTCAGACTAACTTACCAACTGACTTCCTGTTGGGTTCTCTCAACTGGGGCACTAGCAGAAGAATGGAAAACAAGAAGAGAGAAGCAGTGGCAGTAGCAATGATGACATCATGGCCGGCTCCTGTGGGTGCCTGGGCTCTTGCACAGCCATTTTGGTTCTAACAGCAGAAGTGAACTATAAGCCAACTATATACAGGGACTGTCTCATACTTCTGTGTTCCTTACAGTGCCTGGCCTAAGGCAAAACTCATAGTAGGCACATGGTTGTTTTGCTTTTGTTGTGGTGGTGGTAAAAAACACACAACATAAAATTTACCATCTTAAGCATTTTTAAGTGCACAGTTCAGTAATGCGAAGTATATTCACATTGTGAAACAGATCTCCAAAAGGTTTTCATCTTGAAAAACCAAAATTCTATACCCACTAAATAACAACTCCTTTTTCCTCCTCCCCACAACCTGTGGAACCACCATTGTACTTTCTGTGTCTATGAATTTGACAGTTTTAGATAAGTAGTCACATGATTTTAAAAACATTTTTTTTAAACTGACATAATTGTAAAATCTCAGAGTTGAGATTCAACCCAATGCATAGATCCTGCCTTTTCACCGTAAATTCAGTAACTTCTACTTTTTAATCAACGGATCTCTGCTGGAAGAATCCCACTGCAAGTTTTTAAATGCTGAGCCACACTACGGGTGAGTACTTCTTGTGATTTAAAAAAAAAAAAAGTTCTTTACATTAACCTAAAATGTTGAACTTCTACCCACTGATCCAGAACAGAGCCCATTCCCTCCACCTTCCAAAGTTTACATGTTTTTGTGCTATTTTACAAACATGTTTTTATCGGGTATATTTTAGCCTGCCATGAGACAGCAAGATTTGCATAGAGAAAGGCAGGAGAGTATCAACTGTGTTAATACAACACTCAGCAACAGTGTAGCCTGTAGCCAGAGGGGAAGGCAGCAGAAGGCAGAAACTAATTAAACAGTGAATCCGGCTTGCTCCTGCGGTCTGTTGCACATCCGGACCTTTAAAAATAAATATTCTGTCTATGATAGACTGGTGATGGGTAGTAAGGAGGGCACGTATTGCATGGTGCACTGGGTGTTATACGCAACTAATGAATCATCGAACTTTACATCAGAAACCAGGGATGTACTGTATGGTGACTAACATAATATAATAAAAAAACATTAAAAAATATTCTGCCACATGTTCACAAGATTACTGACAGTTTCCCATGAGGTGGCTACTTAGCAATTTAATAAACCGAAAGATTCTCTCCCAGGTAGTCATAACATTTACCATGATGTAAGGACAAAAACTGTCGCTAATGAAATTTCCCTGACAAAAAGCTATCAATTCAAAATGATTTCTGAAGTTTCAGAGGCAAGATCTCATTCTTGCAGTGTTGCTAGAAGCATTCATGCCAACCCTTCCCTGAATAATTTGCACAATACATTATTTATTTATACCACACATTTATACTGTTGCTATAGAAGCATAACCCAAAAACAACAATAATGGAGAATTTGAAGAACACAGACACTGTGACAAAACATCTCTGATGGAAGATCAGAGCCTGGACCAACCTTGCACAAAAACCTGACTACACGAGGCTACTGGCTCTGCAGCATGAGGTATCCACCTTGGACAACTGTCTTCGCCATCTTCCTCATTGTTGACTGCACTCAACAGGTCTTTGATAAGAAGCACTTAATGTTACTTTAAAAGAGAAATGTAGGGGCGCCTGGGTGGCTCAGTCGTTAAGTGTCTGCCTTCGGCTCAGGGCGCGATCCCGGCATTCTGGGATCGAGCCCCACATTGGGCTCCTCCGCTGGGAGCCTGCTTCTTCCTCTCCCACTCCCCCTGCTTGTGTTCCCTCTCTCACTGGCTGTCTCTCTGTCAAATAAATAAATAAAATCTTTTTTAAAAAAAGAGAGAAATGTAAAAATAAGTAAAATCCAGGAAGCAATAATTTATAAAGAATAAATGTAAATTACAAATAAACAGATGGGAAAACATCTAACTTGTAATCAAAGGACTGCCAATCAAAAGAACATAAGACACTACTTTTGTCAGAACAAGTGAGGATTAAGAGGAAACAGACGCTCTCAGTACTGCAGGTGGAAGTGTACATTGGTACAAACTTTCAGAAGATAAATTTGCTAATAAATAACAGCAACCTTTAAAAGATTCATATATTTTGGTCCAAAAACATTATTTCCTGGAATACAGCCTCAAGAAATGATTTTTTTTAATGAGCTATAGAACACAATATAGGGAATATGGTCAATAATATTGTAATAACTATGTGTGGTGACATATGGTAATGAGATTTCTCATGGGGATCACTTCATAATACATATAAATAGCGAATCACTATGTTACACACCTGAAACTAAGGTAATATTGTATGTCAATGATACTTGAGTAAAGCAAATCAATTAAAAAATAACAAATAAAAATAAAATAAGCACATTAAAAATGAGTACAAGAGTTTCATAATTTGTAATAAAAAATTGAAAACACCCAAATATCAAGCCATGGATGATAGATTCAATTATGGCTCACCCAGAAATCAAATTCCATGCAACCATTAATAAAAGCAAACATTATACAGTATTTACTGTGCAGCAGATTCTATTCCAAGCAACTTATAAATACATTAACTAATTTCACTTTTACTCTAATTCTATGATGTAAGTACTAATATTGTCCCCATTTTACAGAGAGAAAATTAAGGCATAGAAGTTAAGTACCTTGCCCAAGACCACCAAATTAGATAATGTTGAGCCAGTATTCAAATTCAGGCAGTCCAATCCGATCCCAGACTCCACACGCATCACCATCATACCATTATACTATGGAAGAATATTTAAAATCTTGTTAAAAATCTCAAAATATACTTGTAATAATTTTATAAATGATGTTAACAAATTGTTGTATATATGTATGTGTGTGCACGACACCATCCATATGTACACCAAAGTAGCAATAGCTGTTATTGGAATTATGGTCATTTTTTTACTTTCCTCTGTCTTCTATTTTTTAAATTTTGTTTTACAATGAACATATATTAATTACATTTATAATCAAAATATAAAAATGAGGGGCGCCTGGGTGGCTCAGTTAAGCGTCTGCCTTTGGCTCAGGTCATGATCCCAGGGTCCTGGGATCCAGTCCCACATCGGGCTCTCTACTCAGTGGGGAGCCTACTTCTCCCTCTCCCTCTGCCTGCCACTCCCCCTGCTTGTGCTGTCAAATAAATAAATAAAATCTTTAAAATATATATATATATATATATAATGCTCTCAGTACCATCACTTAAGTAATCCTGATAGGCTACTGCCTTCAGCCTAGAACTTTAAGAGGACCCAATTTTTAACATGACTACTGACATGAATAAACTGAAGTGCTTCACCCCTGCTTACCTCCTACTTGACCATGAGATGCAGTTGTTGTTGTTGTTGTTGTTAAATCTTCATGAAAACGAAAGAATAAAGTATCCTGACCTCAACTGATAGCACTTTGTAAATAACCTCTTATATCAATGAAAGATTTTTATTATTTCAACACCTAAAGTTCCAAAGCACCCAACCTGTGTCCAAATAAAGTCTTTTTATTCCCCTCCTTCACCCCTAAGTGATCTGTGTTTAAATATCTGTGCAGATAATTAACTTCACAAACAAAATTCCCAGCCTGGTGAGGACAGCATTGTTTACTCTAGAGCCTTCTGCCCCATGACTCACCGGGATTTCCTGACGGCCTTTGCCTTACTGTACTACACTGACCCTGGAGCTCCTCCATGCTAATTCCAGACTGAACCACTTTTGAGATTTAAATTGCCCCAGGAAAAGGGCAAGTGAGATGTGAAAGAAATTAAACCAGCACCTTCCCACACAGACTCTGCCCACACCGTACGTACGGGAAGGAAACAATTGCCTATGGGTCAGTGGCACAGAGGCAGTAATTATATTCTCTCAAAGAACAGTCTCTGCCCTGAATAACGGATGTTTGCTGCAGAATACTCCGTATGGGGCTTGCAGAGTCTGTAAGAAATAGGCGAGCCCATGAGCCTGCAAGAGCGGCTGCATCAACTTTCTCCAGGAGCAAGTCCGAGAACCACCTGGGCGATTTTCACCACTGGGCATTCGGTGGCCTTGTTTGCTCTCATGGCAGTAAAGCCCCTCAAAGCCCTAAGTACAAGGGCTCCAGATTCTGCAGAACTAACCAGAATAGCACAGAAATGTGATTCATATTTGGTGGTGTATCCGTATTCATTAGTAACCCATTCTGTAATTTTCCCACAATTCATTCCCATGGGCTCCAAAACCACAATGACTAAAATGGGAAGAATTCTAGGTGGCCCCCAAGATTCCCACCCCCAGGTGTGCACACCTGGTATCATTCCCTCTCCTTGAGTGTGGGTGGAACCTATAAATATGATGGTATGGCCACTTCCTCAATTAGGTTACGTGACATGGCTAGTGGTGATGGGAGAGCCACTCCATGCTGGCCAACGAGAGACGGGAAGTCAGAGGATGCCCTCCAGCTGGCCTGAACAAGGCAAACACCTGTGCTGCAAACTACCAATGGGAACCACTTGGCAAGGAACTAGAGGTGGCCTCTGGGAGCTGATGGTGATTTCAGCCAACTGCTAGCAAGAAAACAGAGACTTCAGGCCTCCAACTTCAAGGAAATGAATCCTGCCAACAACCAGTGAGCTGGGAAGATGACCATGAGCCTCCGAGATCACAGCCCCTGCTGCCACCTTAATTAGACCCTAAGCAGAGGACCCAGCTAGCCTGTGCTCAACTCCCGAACCCCAGGAATTGTGAGATAATAAATCTGTGTTGTTTGAAGCCCGGGCTCTTAAGTTGGGATAATTTATCACACAGCAATAGAAAACTAATACGATGACCCCTGTGACATTGTCAGAACATGGGCCGCTGATATTCTTTCTCAGACTTCCACTCTTCAGAAGGAAGTCAGGTCTATAACATTCACCCCCAAGGAGAGTAATAACTGATATTTATATAACCGTTTGGAGATTATTTAACTTTCAAATCAATCTCATCTGAATTTTATATCATTAATCTCAGTGAGTTTGGGCAGTGGTGATGAGGAACAAAGATTCAGGGGCCAGGCTGCCTGGATGTGACTCTCTCTTCTGCCACTTAGTCACTGCATAGGCTCACACCAGTCCTCAACCTCTCTGTGCCTCAGTTTCCTCACCTGTAAAAGAGGGATATGATAATCCCTACTTCCTAGGGGCTTATGAGGATTAAATGATTTTACACACAGTCTAGCTCCTGGTAAGCACAGGATAAGTGCTTAGTGTGACTGCTATCAACGGCAGTATCTAAACACCCTAGGAAAGCAAAGTTAGCTTTGTTCACTTTCCAACAGGAGATGCTGCAGGAACAGCAGCCTAAGGTTTTAAGAGGTTCTGCAACAGTGAGCTTGTGTGTTCTCCTACAGAAAGGTAACCCAAAGCAGGGAAAGAACGGTCCTCCACCCTCTAGCTGATGTCCTGAGTGGAATGGGGGGAGCACAGGCAAGAAAGAATGAGCCTTTCTGCCCACCCCCAAAAGGACCACAGATCGGGGTACAAGCAGGAGTGTGATGGCTTCCTTAGATAGCCTGGTAAAGAGAACCCTGGTTTCAACAGAATTCTGGATTTGAGATGAGACACAGATACAAGCAGGTTCCTGCCACTACAAAGATTCACAGGGCCTGTGCCATACACATCCTGGAACCCGGGTGAGCTGCCTGTGGTTTGATGCCATGTTTATCAGCTGCTTCCTTCCAAGTGGACATGGAATAGTTAAACCATTAAAAGCATCTTCCCTAAATTCTTCTGGCAGTTGGGGTGGGCACAGGCGGGCTGGCAAAGCCTCCTGAGGTGCTGCCAGATCCACATGTGACAAAGACAGTAGTGGCCTTGTCAGTGGGACTGCTCAAGGTGTACCCACTTTCATACCACAGAGACAGACTCATAACAGGACACTTTCTAGTTCAAAGAATACCCAAGAGAATTAAACATATGTTTTCCCAGTGTGGTCTTTGTCCCATTAAAGTACCACCAACCAAAAGCTTATTTAGTCATGCCTCATCTGTTTTACTAATTTCTCAATTTAAGTTTTAAAGTACTCCTGGTGTGTGTTTGCGGAGTGGGTATGAGCATCTGTGTAAATATCTAATTCCCCCTCTGTGTGTGTGTGCGTGTGTGTGTGTGTATGTGTAAAAAATACCCCCTCTTTTGTGTCCAGCCCTCACTTGTGCAGTCCTCATGCCACACAGAGAGGCATTTCCAGTTTCCCCTTTCTATCTTTTTGTTACTTCCCCATCACTCCTCCTCCCCCGCAACATATCAATCATTGATAAAGTAAATGGAAAACTATAGCTGAAAGTACTTTTTCTTATCTCCCAATTGCACAAAGGCATATTGGTTTGTTTCAGAGTATACCTTAATTTGCACGGGAAGATGTCCTAAGAGGTCCAAAAAGAGGTAAGGAAGTTCAAATGCCTGAGGGTTGTGTGCAATGAGCACACAGGAACGACGCAATCTAAGTTAAAATGAGCCTAGATGACTTGCCTTTTAAAACACTGGGCAGACCTAACAAAACAGCCAAACAAAAATTTCACCAGTGGGCCATGTGTGGCCTGGAGCTACTAATTTATAATGACCCCTGACCTAGAGAGTAGGAGGCTCTTGCAAAGGCCAATTTGATACAGGGAATGCAGCCCTCCAGGCAAAGACATGTGGAGCTCAAAGAGAAAGTCAAAGCAACTTGAACTTTCTGAAAATTGCCAACCTAGTTGATTTGCAAGCTCTAAATTCTCCACTTGGCACAGCCTAGAAGTCCAATGGAAGGCTGGAATAACAAAGCAGTCTAAACACGAAAGGCCACAGTCGAGAGGAAATGCCTCAGCAGCTGGCACCCAATTACCGTTGAGATCTTGATAAAAGAAAAATGTTTCCTCTTTCTAATTAAAAAATTCAACTACCTCCTATGGTAGAG
Organism: Ailuropoda melanoleuca; assembly: GCF_002007445.2. NCBI lineage: Eukaryota > Metazoa > Chordata > Mammalia > Carnivora > Ursidae > Ailuropoda > Ailuropoda melanoleuca. The sequence continues at coordinate 69,390,402 of NC_048226.1, forward strand.
TGGGTTTCAAACCATTTAGGAGCAAGCTCCACTAATCCAGGCATTCCCTAGTGGTAGGTCTGGAAAACAGTCTGTTTTCCTGGGAGGAATTCCCTGCTAACATCCCTCGAGAGCACACTTCACTCCAGCAAAGCTTGGTCTAGGCCCTACTAGTACATACAGTCCTCAGAGAGTTGCGTCAATTCGTTATATGTATAACAGAATGTCAAAATGGAAAATTTCCTCTCAGTTTTGAGATAAGAAGCCCAAGAGAGAATTTCAAATCATTGTCCAAGAACTAGTTAGAAGACACAGACCCCTCACCTACAACAAGAATAGCAAAGTCAGAGATGAGAGAAAAGCAACCAAGAAAAGGATTTGTAAGCAGGATGTACTTGGAGAGAGCAGTACTTAAACCTGTGGGAACGGCTGGGGGTGTCTATTCTCACTTCAAGCCTGGTAAAGGGCAATTCAATGGGACCACTCAGAGAGTTTGACATGTGACTCCTGCATTACAGAAGTCACGGGAAACTGAAAATGCTACCGGGTGGGGGGCGGGGGGCGGTTAGACCGGAGCTGCCAACATGAGTTCAAGGAGAGGCAGCTGTGCTGGAATTTGGGTGGGCCTGAGCTCATCCGCACAGAGAATGCCTGTGTATTTCCCATGATGAGATGGAGATGGGGCCACTCACAGGAGTGCTGGTATGAGGCCATATTAGGTCTTGTCTTGTAGGGTCTCCTGGACGCTTGATGAAAGCGGGAGATGACTCCAAGTTCCTTGGGGTGAAGAAGGAGTACGTGAAGAGCCAGAGTAGAGAGAGTACACCATCTGTATCAAGGCAGCTACAGATGAAAGTGTCCCAATGATTAGGCAAATGGGGCGGTACTGGGGATGAGGGAGTAGACAGGTTCTAAAAAATCCACAGAAACAGCCAGGAGAAAAAAAAAAAAAGTTAGCCTTAAACCCCTACTAGTCTCAGGGAGTATAAAGCTACCTAACAGCCATGATATCAAGTAAAAACTTGGTGGCTCCCATTATCTTTCTGTCCCAACAGCGAGGACTTGAACAGTCACAGGGCAGAAGAAGTGAACCCAAGTGAAGGAGCCAACCACATTCCTTCTCCACGCGTTCTAGCAAAAATACCCACTGCAAACAAAATGCCACTCCAACAAAAATATCTCCTGATATTTATCTTAGATTTGCCGTCATCAGTGTGTCGAGAGCAAAATAGGAACACACAAGGAAGTCACATCAGTCGCACCTGCCTATTCTTATTTTAACTTTACTTAGATAACTATAGGCATTTAACTAGATTCCCCAATTAGCATATGGCTCATGTGAGTTCTTTACCCATTTCCATTTGAGGATAATATTTACTGAATTTAAGCTTTGGAAATTCTTACTTAGCAAGAAAGGGTTTAGAGCTCTGGGTTTTGTTTAGTTGGGGTTTTTTCGGTGTTCTTCCTGCTGGTTTCTATAATTGTTCCCATAGAGTGAAAGCCATCGTGTCCTTCTTCCAGCCACAAGGACTGGCATTGTCCATTAAACACAAATAGGCTGTCACAGGTTGAAAATTTGGATGTGAGCAAAATGCTATAAAAATAATTGAAGGCTGAGAATTTGGGGGCTTGGAAAGGGAAAAGTCAAGAGTTGAGACCATAAGGAGCTGACATGAATTGGGGCTGAGAGCACGAAAGACAAAATGTGAGGTTAGCAAGCAGCTGTTCTGCATTACCATTATATCACAGAAAATGAAAAAAGAAAAAGAAGAAAAAGGAAAAGGCTACATATGTTGTACTAAATCAGGCTGGAGTTAGAAGTGGGGATTGGAAGAAGAGTTCGAAACCACTCATTTTCTTTGCTGTTCCTGTTCCGACCTGAAGGAATAAGCCAGGCCAGAAAGAAGACATCTGGCAGCTTTTCCTCGGCTCTAGGACTCTGGTTACATCTCTACTGGGAAGAAAAACAATTTGAGTATTTGTCTAAAGAGGCTAGTTTGCCTCCAAGGACTGAAACTAAAATGTTTCCAGACTCCCCGAGCACCAACACTTGACATTTCAACATATTTTCCCTTACTTGCAGCCAGTGATGGCCTTCAATTTAAGCAGAACATGTTTAAAACAATGGCATGGGAAAATTGCTACATGAGGTATTTAAAAATAATTCTTTTTTAAAGAATTTGAGTCTCTTAAATCGGATAATTCAGTCTGATAAAATACTAGAAGAGACAGAAGAATTTGAGAAGATGCTGGAGAGGCTGTAAAGTTATTATTTACAACTCTAAATAATGAATAAACCAATGGGAAAAAAATAGTTCATCCTTGCTTGGGAAGCTGAGGATGCACAGAAATGGGTCCAGAGACAGAGGAACATTTGAGAAGTTGCTCTTGTGGACTGAGGGGAAAGCCAGCGTAACTTCTACTGGCACAGGAAGGTGCTTTAACCCCGCTCAAATGTAGACCGGGAGTATTATGTGCCTACCTTGCCACTCTCACCAAGGTGAGAATGAACTTAGAAAATTCCTACATTTTATCCTTTATTATATAACTTACTATACATAGTTATTATATAGCATTGCTACATACATTATATTATAGAATCATTATATATATATATATATAGCATTTTCCAAATAAAATGTGATTTGTGTAAGAAAGTAAAAGCATTGGCTCATGATAAACATTCAAATTTTAGGTATTCTTGTCATCATTATCATTATCATTATCAACAAGTTTCGGCTATCCAGTTGATACCTGAACCTCCTCTCTACCCCTGGCTTTTAAACACTTTTGACCATAACCCATGTTGGAAAAAAAAATTCATGGAGACTCAGGATGCCCATACATACCTATTTGAAGCAAATACTTTTACAATATGCTATTTTTTTTTATACACGCAGTGTACTCTGGTATTTTCCATTTCATTTCATTCCATTTATCAAATGCTGGTCATGGCCCCCTAAACTGATACTATTATCACGAACCAGTTACAGTTTTAACAATGTTGCATTGCACCATTCCTGCCAACCATTTCTAGGAACTCACAAAGACACTCAGTTGAGTTCATGAATGTCGACTGAGCCTAAAATGTGATAAGCACTGTGCAAAACATCAAATGCTTAGATAATTCTCAAATTATATAATCCACACCTAAAAATATCTTCACATACATGATAAAAAACATGCAGGATACCTCATAAATAAGCAATGCTGATACTAATTTTGCTTTTACCGACCATAGCTTACTTGAGACCCTGTCCATCAATTAACGTTAAAATAACTCACTGTTGGGTGGATGTCCCCTGATGTTGCACCAAGTACCTACAAACTCCACTCCACCAACTGGGAACGATGTGTGATAAACCTCCCAGAACCTGAATGGAGTCTCCTAAAAAATGTAAACTTAGTCTGTTACACCATGAGAATGCTCTTCCCTGTCTCTGACCTCCCCATATCTGTTCAAGTTTCTCTGTCAGAATCACATACTCTTAAGTGTTTCCCTCACACGTTCTTGGGCAATGTTCACAAATGAGAAGAGTAAAAGCAGTGCATTCCCCTGCTAGCAAGTTTTCCAGGTAGATAAATATCGAATCGCTGGCCACATCATCATCATCATCACTATTATACCTTTGTCCTACTTCATCTCAAAATGGTATTTTTTAAAATGTTACAGAGATCATATCTAATGGCGTTAATTAATTAGCTGATACTTGAAAGACGACTCTGAAGCAGCACTGTCCAATACAACCTTCCTTGATGATGGGTTCTATATCTGCACTGTCCACTACGATAGCCATTAGCTACATGCGGTATTCAGCCCTTCAAATGTGGCTAATGCAACCAAAGAACTAAATTTTTAGTTTGGTTTTATTTTAATTACTATAAATGTAAACAGTTGCATGCGGCTGGTAGCTAATATATCAGTGCGGATTTAGACTGTTTATCATAGGATATACAATGATCCTGATGATAAAGAAATTACTAATCAAAGGAGCTATTTACTGAGAATTTATCGGGACCAGCCATTAGCCTAAGCCCTTTTTACATACATTATATAATTTGCTTCTCACAACAATTTTATCTGGTAAGTACCATCATCATTCTTTGTGGTTTTGGTTGAAGAAAATGAGATCACATAGCTGGTAAGGCATGGAGCTGAGGTTCCAACCCGGTCTGCCCCCAGAGCGGAACTTCTTACAATATCCACTAGCCATGTGCGTGTGTGACTTTCATTTCAATTGATAGAAAAAAGAGCTGTACGTGAGACTTGAGAATAAATGACTTTTTCTCTATCCTTTAAAAAAAATCCCCACCACCTAGTGCCCAAGACTGGCCTCTGAAGAATGAAAAACTCTATGACCGAGGACTCTTCCAGTTCTAAAAACAAATGTCTCTGTGATTTAAATTAAAGGTTTGAGATCAAGAGGCAAACTAGAATTCAAATTGTGTTTATGGTTTGGAGAATCTCTGCCCACTTGAGGATATGACACTTTTTCTACATTTACTTGAGATTTATTTTTGCCTGCTTCTGAGAGGATTTGCGGGGGGGGGCTTATAGATTAAACTGTGCTTAAGATATTTAAGGATCATAAAAAGCAGAGATCATTTGGAAAAAAATTAATGTAAGAAGGTTTTTAAGCACCCAATTTCTGAGAGAGAGGATTAACTAAAGCTTTCCAGCTAAAGCAAATATTCAGTAACTTAATAATAAACAATTAATTAATACAAATGTACACAAAATCTGTTGTTCCCTGATTTTTTCTTGACAAAGAAATCAAACTGATGTGCAGCGTTCATTAAAGATACAGGATACTCAAGCAATTCCCAACTCTCCTCCTCCATAAAAGCAGACAATATTGCAGGAAATGTAAGTCAGTAAAGGCAATTCTCTGAGAAGTCCTGTAGCCCAGGAGCTCATCGTTTGAGTGCATGTAAGTGTCCTTCTGCCCATCCAGCACTAACGCAGATGTGGCTTCCCTGCTTGGTCCCCTCTGAATGGGCTCTGCTCTCCATTGTTACTGCTGACCACTCAGACACTGGACTGGAGGGTTAGCGGCCCCCTCCACTCTCAGCACAGGAGAACAGACAGGAAAAATGGGTACTTGGCTCTACAAGTATGCTTTCTCATGCGAACATGGGAGATCTTTATAAGTGAAGAACTATCTGTTGTCACTTGCTTGCAATTGAGCTGAGTGTGTGTTTGTGTGTGTGTGTGTGAAAGAGAGAGAGAGACAAAGACAGAGAGACAGAGACAGAGATAGACTGACATTTCATTAAGTGTTTTAAATTTGCTTGTGGATTTTGTCTCATGTACTTTCTTCTCCCTATTTGAAGAAGAGAAATAATCAAACATGCATGCATGCACACACATACACACGCACACATTCTGCTTTGGAACATTTACTTTTTAAGGGGATTTTCTAAGGAGAGGCAATTCGTCTTTATCAGGTCAGACCGTTAAAGGACTTAGTTGCCTCTTACCCTTCAGCACACAGCTGCCTCTTACTCAGCTTTGTCCTCACTATACTCCCTTGAGCTGGTGGTGGAGGGAAAGTTAGGTTAAAGAGGATAAAGGGGTACAAAGCCTTCGACATCCTTAATGTACCTCCAATTCCATAGAGAGATAAAAGGAAACATTTTTCTAATTTGTATGCATACAATGTGTGAGCTGCTTTATATGCTTTAATTAAAGCCTCACAGAGCCATCAATAGTAGGGATGATCTTTATCTCTACTTTACAGATGGAGAGCCCTGCACTAAATCTTATGCCCAAAATCTCACAGGTGTCAAAGCTAGAATCAAAACCCAGTTGTTGACCCCAGATCTCATGACCAAAGTAACTACACTGTTAGTTCTTGAAGGGAAGGATCGTGTCTATATTGAATACCCATGTACCTAGGCCTAGCACACAGTAGCATTCAACAAATACTGGCCGACTAGTCAACTGGTTGAACGTTCCTTATCCTTGCTTCTCTTTGGTTACACCGCAATTGGCTCTGAATTGGAAACTTGAAGAAATAGAAATTCAAAAATCTTTCCAATCTTTGCTAAGACATCACCCCAGCCCTCAGAACACTTACAAAGCAACAAAAGTCTTCTTTTGTTCTAAGTAAAATGGGATTCACCAGTCTTCTCCATTCATTCTTCCATCTCGTTCTTATTCATTTCACTCAAAATATATTTCAGTACAAGGTGAGCAACAGCGGAAATATACATTCTAATTAATTATGAAACAGTGGGTGAATTGCTGTTCTCTTATAAATGGGGTTGAGAGTTTCAAAAACTAATGAATGTTAACAAGAAGGGAAATAGATTAAGAACCTAGATGTTGCTATTATCCCGTTTATTTGTTTTAATTAGTAGACTTCATTTTTAGAGCCACTTTAGGTACAGAGTTCCCATATATACTCCCTCTCCCACCCCACAGTTTCTGCTACTATTAACATCTTACATCAGTGGCATACATTTGTTACAATTGATGCACCAATATTGATGAGTTACTTTTTTTTTTTTTTTAAGATTTTATTTATTTATTTGACAGAGACAGAGACAGCCAGTGAGAGAGGGAACACAAGGGGGGAGTGGGAGAGGAAGAAGCAGGCTCATTGCAGAGGAGCCCGATGTGGGGCTCGATCCCAGAACGCCGGGGATCACGCCCTGAGCTGAAGGCAGACGCGCTTAACCGCTGTGCCACCCAGGCGCCCCTGATGAATTACTTTTAACTAAAATATATGATTAACACTAGATTTAGTCTTTGTATTATACATTCTATGGGTTCTGACAAATGTATAATGTAGCCACCATTATAGTATCATACAGAATACTTTCACTGCCCTGAAAATTCCTGTGCTCTACCTTCCTCTCCCCTAACCCTTGGCAACCACTGATCTTTTTTACTGTCTCTATACTCTGGCCTCTTCCAGAACATCATATAGTTGGAATCCTATAACATGTAGCCTTTACAGATTGGCTTTGTTCACTTAGCAGTATGCATTGAAGGCTCCTCTGATGTTTTTCTGGCTTCATAGTTCATTTCTTTTTATCACTGAATAATATTCCATTGAAAGGGTATACCACAGCTTATTTATTGAGCTATTGAACGACAGCTTGGTTGCTTCCAAGTTCGGACAATTATACATAAAGCTGCTATAAACATTCACTTGCAGGTTTTTGTGTGAACATATGTTTTCACATCATTTGGGTATATACCAAGGAATGTGATTGCTGGATTATATGGCAAGAGTATGTTTAGTTTTTTAAGAACCTGCCAAGCTACCTTCCAAAATGGTTGTACCATTTTGCATTCCCACAAGCAATGAATGAGAATTCCTGTTGCTCCATATCTTTGCCAGCATTTAGTGTTGTCAGTGTTTTGAATTTTCGGTGTATAATGGTATCTCATTGTTGTGTTAATTTGCAATTCCTGTGACATAAGGTGTTGCACATACCTTCATATGCTTATTTGCCATCTGTGTATCTTCTTTGGTGAAGTGACTGTTAGATCTTTTACCCATTTTTAATTGTTTGTTTTCTTATTGTTGAGTTTTAAGAACTTATGCTCACTTTTTTCATTGTTTCAAACACAGAAAAACGTCCTCTCTATTCCATAATTCTCTTCTTCCTTTTGTCAATTAGTATTGTTAACTCAACTGCAGTAGCTTTTCCAAATGCTGCTGAGTGCTATGTTGACATCAGGGTTAACAATTTTACTCAACAGCACTGTACTCCAAAGGTCAATAGGGATAAGACAACGGGAAGGGGGCGCCTGGGTGGCACAGCGGTTAAGCGTCTGCCTTCGGCTCAGGGCGTGATCCCAGCGTTATGGGATCGAGCCCCACATCAGGCTCTTCCTCTATGAGCCTGCTTCTTCCTCTCCCATTCCCCCTGCTTGTGTTCCCTCTCTCGCTGGCTGTCTCTATCTCTGTCGAATAAATAATAAAATCATAAAAAAAAAAAAAAAGACAACGGGAAGAACTAATGGAACCATCTTAATGAGGCCTTGAACAGTCTTGGCCCAAAAACCAAGCCATCCAAATGCAGAAGCTGAAAACGACGGTGTGCCACTCAGACTCCAAACCACAGTGTATCAGGTTAGCACAATGTTCCATTATCTCAATATTTTTTAAACATGAGACTCCTAGAAGATATCATTTCTCTAGCGTGTTCATTCTGAACAATAATGAGGAGCTCTTTTGAGAAAGGAATTTCAACAAAAATTTAAGTAAAATAGGTCTTCAAATGGGCAGAAGAATGAACATTTCTAAACTTGCTGGAAGGAATTCTATCCATCACAATTTTCCTATCTAGAATGAAACTGAATTTAATGTTCTTTGGATTTTTATCAGTAGCAAGGTAAACAGGAAGAATCTCTCAGAAGTGCTTTACGCAGTTATACAAAGAACTATTATTTTAAATATTTTATGGTTGGCAGCTTAAGATAATTTTTTTTTTTTAAATTTTTAAGGAAAGGATTTCTTGGTTCTTCTGACAGGTTGATAACATGTACCACAGATCTCAGTAATTACAGCAGATAAATCCTGATGAGGTAGTTGAGAAGATTACAGCCTAAGAATATCAGAAAAGACAAGGGAAAACACTCCCACTGGGTTATGTCCTTTTTATCTAATACATTTGGCCTAAAAAATTACAGATTACAGACCTCTATTCATAGGCTCCTTCTTGACTGCCTTAAGGAGCAAGCCCACCTGCTATGACAACCTTTTGATATCAACTGTGAAGGCATTTAGCTTTCCCTCGCACAGCGCTTCTGAGGGTTTTCACATGCATTATCTCACAAGGTGAGGAGGACTTGAGCGAGTTAAAGCCACACATAATCCAGGAACTCTTTTTTACTTAAACGCTTCTGTCTCCAACCTCACCTGCTTACACTTTCCAAAATGGACAAAGCTGAATCTCACCTCTTTGTTTTACCACATTTAGAACGGAACAGATGTCGGCAACCATCTCCTGTAAATGGTTCAGGCTTTGCAGGCCATACAGTCTCTGTCACAACTACTCAGCTCTGCAGCTGTAACATGAAAGCAGCCATAAACAAGGACACAAAGGAATCAGCGTGGCTGTGTTCCAATAAAACTTTTATTTATGGACACTGAAATGTGAATTTCATGTAATTTTCATATGTTGTGAAATAATACCTTTCTTTTGTCTTTGTTTTTGTTTTTTTCAGTCATTTAAAAATGTAAAAACCATTCTTACCTTGAGGGCCATACAAAAATAAGCACTGAGTCAAATTTAGCCCACAGGTCACAGTTTGCCTTAGAAGAAATCTCAAAACATTAGACAGTCACAATACAAACCGGAACCAGATGCTTCTCTTGCAATGACCTGTGGAATCCTATAAGGACACAAGCTTCCAATTTACGAATATAAAGAACCCTATGCCCTAGAAATATTTAGCACCTACGTTTAAAAAGTCACCATATATGTTATAATCTCATTTTATATGTGCTACAAAATTCAAACCTAATGAAGAAATCTTGATTTGTTTAAAATCTAATTTAATACATCTTCTCAAAAATTGGGAATGTTTAAAATGTTAAATATTTAAGTACTGATATTAAATATGGGGGCACTGGGGTGGCTCAGTCAGTTAAGCAGCTGACTCTTGATCTCAGCTCAGGTCATGATCTCAGGGTCCTGGGATCAAGCCCTGCATCAGGCTCCACTCTCAGTGGGAAGTCTGCTGAGGATTCTCTCCCTCTGCCCCTCCCCCCACTTGCCTTCAATCTCCTCTCTTTCTAAAACAAATAAACAAATCTTTAAAAAATACTAATATTAAATATTTTAAACACTTAAAGTTGGGATATTTTAAAACATTATCTCTATTCTTAACTGGCTATTAAAAGTAGCATATTAAAAGTTAAATATGAAGACAGGTGCTAATGAGTAACACTGCTTGGTCACTTACTGTACACCAGGCACTAGATTAAGCACTGGATTAATTCATTCAATCCTTACAGCAACTCTAGGGGCTGATCATTGTTATCCCCATTTTAGAGTGGGGAGAATGGGGCACAAAATTAGTGAACAGTGGAGACACGATCCAAACCCAGACAGTCTAGGCCCAAAGTCAGCAGTGTCAACCACCTGGCAACACTGACATAACGTCAGATAGGTGAGGCATCATTTCCCTTTGACCTCAAATCAGTAATCTCTTAAGATGTGAATGGTTTCTCATTCCTCTAGGTATTTATAGATTACTTTTACTGACATGTGGATGCCTATTTTTTTAAGGACCCTCATTCTTAAAGTTGCAGATTCACCAGTTAAGGTAAAATATATATAACCACCTAGCCATTCACAAAAGTTTAACTCTTTATTCACATACAAGTTGTATCCTTTCCAAGTCCATCAGGAACATATTTCTTCCTAAGATACTAGAACATGGTAATTGTGATTTTTCCCACTGACCCTCATGGCGTCCCTCACAAGTAAAGAACTAAGACATTACTGGAGTCACATCTTTTGTTCAGCCATTGATTCACATACATTCCAAAACTCTTTCACTGAACATCTTTACTATGTGTGAGCTATTATCTGAGGGACAGGAATGTTTAAAAACTGGATAGTGTCCAGCGATGGCTAATTTTATGCATCAACTTGGCTAGAACATGGCACCCAGATATTTGGTGAAACACCAGTCTAGATGTTACCATGAAAGTATTTTTTAAATGAGATTAACATTTTGGGTCGCCTGGGTGGCTCAGTCACTAAGTATCTGCCTTTGGCTCAGGGCATGATCCTGGCGTTCTGGGATCGAGCCCCACACCAGGCTTCTCTGCTGGTAGCCTGCTTCTTTCTCTCCCACTCCCCCTGCTTGTGTTCCCTCTCTCACTGGCTGTCTCTCTCTCTGTCAAATAAATAAATAAAATCTGTAAAATAAATAAAATAAAATAAAATAAATGAGATTAACATTTCAATCAACAGACTCTCAATAGATTACCCTCTATAATGTGGATGGGTCTCATCCAATCAGTTGAAGGCCTTAAGAGAAAAAGATTGAGGTCCTCCAAGAAAGAGAAAATTCTGCCTCCACACTGCCCTTGGACTCTAGCTGCAACATCAACTCTTCCCTGGGTCTCCAGCATGCCAGCCTGCCATGCAAACTTCAAACTTGCCAGCCTCTACAATCAGATCAGCCAATTACTGAAAATAAATCTCTCTCTCTGTATACATATATTTTTTAATTTTTATTTATTTATATATTTGTTATTATTTTTATTTTTATTTATTTATATATATACACACATATATATGCATATACATATATACAGACATCCTACCGGTTCTGTTTCTCTAAAGAACCCTGAATGGGCAAAAAACTGTTCACGAACTGTTGAGATGTGGACAAAAGGAGCTCTCCCACACTGCCAGTGTGAGTGTAACCTGTACAACCACTGTGGGGTGAAATCGACTGATGTCTAGTAAAGATAAAGGTGCATTCATCCTGTGACCCAAACCCAGAAGAAAAACCACATGGCACTGCATAGTCAGACCCACTGGAATCACTGCTGAGTTGACAAAAATAATTTCCAAGTTTCTTAAGAATGATTGCGCTTACTGTGAAAGTTTCAAAACTATCTCAAATCATTCAAGAAAGCCAGGCCTAAGTCACATCCGTTCACAATAAGCTACAAAAGCCAATGGAACTGTACCTAACATATTTGGACTCTACTGCACCCCCAGATTACCAGCCACCCACACCCCAGACTGAAGAGCCTACACTAATTTTTTTTTAAAGATTTTATTTATTTATTTGAAAGAGAGACCGTGAAATAGGGAACACGAGCAGGGTGGAGTTGGAGATGGAAAAGCAGGCTCCCTGCTGAGCAGGGAGCCCGATGTGGGGCTTGATCCCAGGACCCTTGGATTATGACCTGAGCTGAGGGCAGACACTTAACCGACTGAGCCACCCAGGTGCCCCAAGCGCCTACAATAAGGACAGAAAGAGAAGAAAGCCCCTAGAGTGTGTGCATGTAATAAGCATCTGATAAACTTTAACTATCATTAAGGATAATAAAAATACACGTTTCATTGCTTTCATTTTAAGTGACTTGCTAAAAAACACCTGCCTTCTCCCTGGCACTTCTACCCCCTTCATGGTGGGACCACGTGAGCCCTTCTGATAGAATCACCCCTTTCTGCTCAGACACAGATGGTTGATTCTTTTATCGCCAAATTAATGAAGAGTGGGAAGTGGTCAATCATCAGTCGGTCAGCTGGTGTGTGAACTACACTATCTTTCTCTTAAGCACACAACACACCATTGTGTGAAATGTCACAATGAATGTCTGACCGAACAAAAGTAAACTAAAATCTAATTTCTCCTCCAGCTTTCTTATTGCTTTCTTTTTATTTCCTAATAGATCTTGGTGAACACAAAACTATTATTAGAGCCTCATTTTTTTTCTACCTCCTATTGTTGTAAATCAAAACAGAGCCCTTAAAAATAAGCACAGGGAGCATATGGTAGGCACACAGCAAACACTCAGAGGTGAGTTTCAGTATAGCCTTAGTTATCCTTTGTGACCAGGGTAGTATGAAGAATATACATTTTTGGAAGATAATTTGCTATGCTTCGAGGAGGTCAGTCTCCCGGATATATTTTTAAAGCCTTAAAATTTTGCACACCTATTAACTAAGCAATTCCACCTCATAGAAATTATCCAAAAGGAAAAGTAACATCATTAAATATGGAGGAAGATTTAATAGTATTGTTTATTTTCTAAAATTTCTACAAAGAATTTGTTCAACTTCTCTAGTAAGAACAGTAAGGCTTATGCTTGTGTTGTTTGTTTGTTTGTTTGTTTGTTTGAAGAGCACAAGCTTTGGGTGAAATAATCCTGAATCAGAACTCTAAGGCTACTCCCTTAACAGCTACATGACCTTGAGGAAGTCACCTTCTTTGAGTGCCAGCTTTGAGGTCTGTGAAATGGGAATAATACACACACGCACCCCAGGAGGATTTCGTACCAAACCAAAGAGACAAAACTCATCACAGAGCTTGCACACCTACACTTCACCATCAGTAAGTGCAGATGAGTGAGTGAACAATCGAATAAACAATCCCAGAGTCTATATGCAGGGCTGGTTGGTCATTGTGAGGAAGCCAGACCATTTCATGGGCTAGAGTCCTCCATCTTGACTGCAGACTCCTAGGCTGAAAGAAACCACAAAGAAGCTACGATTCCCTTACCTTCCATCTCTATCATACCAAAGACCTGTTCCCTTGTCCCACCTGGCTGGTGAGACTTAAAGACTGTTTAAAGAAAAAAGCCTAATATTACACACCTACTGTGTACCAGGCACTTGGTAAAGAGCTGTGTACACCTTGGTCAACAAGATCAATGTGACTCTCATGGAGCAACATTCTTTCTTTTTTTTTTTTTAAAGGTTTTATTTATTTATTTGACAGAGAGAGAGAGACAGCCAGTGAGAAAGGGAACATAAGCAGGGGGAGTGGGAGAGGAAGAAGCAGGCTCCCAGTAGAGCAGTGAGCCTGATGTGGGGCTCGATCCCAGGACCCTGGGATCACTCCCTGAGCCGACGGCAGACGCTTAACGACTGAGCCACCCAGGTGCTCCATATTTCTTAAACATTAGGTGAAGATAAGGTTTACATCACACTATTCATGCTTAGACACAATACCAAGGGCATGGAGCCATCAGTGCAAGTACTTATTTTTGAGACACAAACTCTGAATTTATTGAGAAGAAAATAGTGTGGCTGTAGTCATTCACTAAGAGCCCTGACAACTATCCTTCAAAGACTCCCCACAACCCTTAGAATCAAGTGAAAAATCATGACATGACCTGCAGATCTCTGGTAATCTGCCCTGCTTACTCCTTTGGCCTCATTCGTGGGCATCCCATGGTACAGACACGGCAGGAAATCTTTAACTCCTCTATCCCTCCCTGTTCCCCCTTGCCTCTGGGCCTTTGCACATGCTCTGTACTGTGCCAAGTCCCTTTTACAAATTGCCTCACTGACTTCTCACAACAAGTTTCTGAGGTGGCAAGAAGCTGTCATGGGGCTGGCAGAAATGAAACTCACAGAGTTACCATCACCCACAGGCAGAAGATACAAGTCACCTGTGGTAAAGGAAAGAACATAGCACTTAACTGCATGAAGATGGCTTTCAGAGCTGGGGTCTCAGAAGCATGCCATGTGACCACCAAAGACCCATGAAGGTACCCTCCTGCCCCTGATACCACCAGACAGAAATGAGGATCCCACGGGGTCCCTCCAGTTTCTCCACCTCACCCTAGTTTCCTAAAAGAGGTCTTTATAACTTTGTGACAATGTTCACTATGCTCTGCTGATCTGGGGCAGCTGGGTACAGACTCCAAATGAACACTGTCTAGTGTATAAGTGTACCCTGCCTTGAAAACAGCCACAGTGAGCTTATGTCTGACCACTCACTTCAGAGTAACCTCAGGATGTGAAATCAAAGACCAAGCCCAGGTGCCCTTCAGATCTGACAACCTAGGTAACCGGCATCCAAGACAGCCCCCATTTCCTAGTATTCACACCTTTGTGTCATTCTCTCCCACATTATACAGGGTTGGTCACCATTTGTCTCTGTGACCACTAAGCTATGACAGAAGTGATGGGATATCCCTTCTGAGATTAGGTTATAAAGGACTACAGCTTTCATCTGGGGCTCTGTCCTCTTGGATCACTCATTCTGGAGGAAGCCATTTCATGAGCAGCCCTATGGAGAGGCTCCTCAGTCAAGGAAAGGAAGGAAGCCTGCTGCCAATAGCTGTGTAAGTGAACTTGGAAGAAGATCTTACAGTCCTGCAGTCAAGACTTGAGGCCCAGCCAAGAGCATAACTGCAACCTCATGAAGGACCCTGAACCAGAACCCAGCTAAGCCACTCCTGGATTCCTGACTCCAAGAAAACGTGAGATAGCAAATGTTTACTGTATTAAGATTCTTTGGGGGGGAATTTGTTACATGGTAATAAATACCTAATACACCATCCCAGGTAGAAGAAGGCTTCAGACTTCAGTATGTTTTATCATCAAATCCATTTTACAGAAAATGAAACTGAGATACAAAGAAGTTAAGTGACCTTCTCATGGGCTACCCGACTAAGAAGGGGTAAAAATCAGGATTTGAACATAGTTGTGCCTGAGTCCAGAGCCAGTGTTTTTGAACCACAGCAATGTGTACTGCTCCCACTTCCTCCTTACCATCCCTGAGTCTGGGATCGGAGCCCTGCCACAATGTCCCCAGATTATTCCCATAGCACTCCGTATTTCCTCCGTCACACACAGTCCTTACCACACCGTATTTTGATTTTCTGCTTAAGAGTCCATCTTCCACCCACACTAAATTGCCAGAAGGTGAGAACCTGCCTCTGTTCATGCATCTATTTGACAAACGTTTATTGCTGGGCAATGGAAATATAATGACCAACCTAAACAGACAAGACTCCACCCTTGGACAACGTAAAGCCTAGTGGAGGAGACAAGCATCCATCAAATAAATATAAAATTCCAACTGCAAAGTGCTACCTAGGGACTCTGGGAAGCATTTGATCTAGTCAGGAAGGGCAAAGAAGTCTTTGAGGTGGCCTCTACGAATGAGGCAGAAGTGGGTTAACCACAGTAGTTATCTGGGGAAAAGGGAGAAGGTGGGGCCCTCCAGCAGAGCAAACACACACTCTGAGTTCTCCAGAGGAAGGGAGGGAGGAAGGCAGACCTAAAGGAGGCCAATGGGCAGGAGCACAGAAGCCTAGGGTGAGGTGCCTGGAGGGGGAGGAGGCTGGCAGAAGTAGATGGAGCCAACCATGCGTTGTCACGCTGCAGACCATGTTCAGGAGCTTAACTTGCCCCTAAAAGCAAGGGGAGCAGTGCCACAGGGTGGGACTGCAAGGGTAGCAAGATCATACTTGTGATTTAAAAGAAGCACTCTGGCTGCACTGCGGGGATAGTCTGGAAGACGGCTGGAGTGAAGGTGGACAGATCATTAGGAGGCACTTGCAACAGCCAGCTATGAATTGACAAGAACTTGATCACATGGGACCCCCAGCGCCTTGCATAGTGTCTTGCATGGAGTCAGCGATCCATAAGCAACAAACCAAGTGAAATACATATTGAAATGAATGAATGGTAATCTGCTATCTGTAGAACAAGAGAAAGAACAGCACAGGAGAGCCCTGACCCCTTCAGTGCCTTAGAGGTCACAGGAATCTCCCCAGCCTCCAAAGGAGAGAAACAAGGTTCACAACATTGACAGGTGGGAAAGCCTTACAAAACTTGCCTCATACAATGTGTCAGCCCTGGTATATCAATTTTTTCTTCCAAAATTTATTACATGGAAGTCCTCCTTCCTGATTACACCTAAAATAAGAAAAGACAGAGAGAGAAATGATTGTTTGAGACATGAGACAGAGCCTGGGTGATATATGAGCTAGTCTAAAATCCTAAGAGCGTCTGCCACTCACTCCAGAATCTATTTTTTTAAAGATGAAACAAAACATGAAACTGGATGGTGCCAAGCAACTCTACAGTTTACAGAATTTTGTGACTACTTTGCTAATTTTATCCAAATCACAGCAAAATGAAAAGAGAAGAATAAGTTTTGGAAGCTTTGTTCTTACTTTTCCTTTGAAGCGGAATATCCCACAGTCATATATGGCAAAAGTATTTATTAATCCTTATACCTTTAAATAACCTTCAATGAGTCTTGACCTCCTAAAGGGTCCCTTGTCTGCTGAGTAGGGTGAATGAAGGGTTTAATGTTACAGCTTACAAGACTATAGGAGGTTAGATAAAGCAAAGTCACTTTGCATGTGAAAAAGGGAAGACAGAGAGAGAAAGATCAAGAAGGGGAGGATGAGTGGTAGAAGGAATGGGAAGAGATCCAGTCACTGATAACCTAAAATCAGAGACTTAGGTGAAATGTCTACTGGGGATTTTTTTAAGGGAGGGGGACCTATAGGTTATCTGATAATTCCCCACCCCATCCCCAAACTTCATCAAGAAATCATCGGTAAAATCTAAGTGGATTCTTTGGAGGGAATGCAAAGTGCTAAGTCCAGCTGTATGAATGGTATGAGGCAAGACAGGGGCTGCCCTGAGACAGCAGCAATATGGGTTATTCGTGCCAGAAGAAGCAGTGAATTATCTGGTTGGTAGCGGGGCAGCGATGGCCCCATGTGCTCTGCCTCTCTCCTCTCCGTAGACTTGTAAGCCCACAGAGTGTACCTTCTCCAGTCCTCTTGTCTCTGCCTTTGAGGTATACACATCCCCTTTCGAGCACTGCCTATGGCTGATTCAGGGGAAGGAATCCACAAACCCACCTAGCCTCACATTTAATGCCTGATAAAACCTAGATTAAAGAATGTGGCTTTAGACACAAGGCTGAGTGGTTTTATAGGTTTTATAAATACACACACGTACACACATACACATATACATAAAAACATACTCGGTCAGGACCACTCAAGAGACCATTTTTTAAAGGTGAAACAAAACATAAAACCATTATATATATAATTATATAATGTAATATCTAATATATGCTATAAAATATGTGATTATATATATAATTTATATATAATATTTTTTATCTGTCTGGCTCCTGTGTTTCTTTATTGGTTCTGAACTCAAGCAAAAGAGAAGGATATTATTTATAGAATCCCTTCGCTATGACCTCAACATCTGTAAGTATACTGAAGAAGGTTTGCAAGAATACACAGCTAGATATATAATAGAAGTTATCTTGTATAAGTAAGTTTGATTATGTTTATGGTTTCCCTGTTAGAAACATGTATTGCTAAAATTTTCAAACTCTAACCACTACTTAAAATAACTCTTTCATTTTACATTTCTGTCTTGATGAGGTAGGATTTAAATTCAAGTCAAATCTTACCCTGATCTACTATTTTCTCAGTTAAAATTACTTCTTTTGACTCTACTCCCTCCACATCTAGCTCTCAGACCCATCTAACGTGCACTCTCTGACTTTCTTCTCTCTTATCCCGTCCCAGTGGTGAAGTACTAAGGGAAAAATAGTTTTTAACAGTGATAACCTACTTACATTCAGGGTAGTTTTGCAGCATGAAGCATTTGGTATTCACCAAGTTCTTATAGTCTGAACTTTTAATATAATAAAGCATTTGACGGAGATTGGATCAGAAGATATATAGTTTATGGCCAATTTAAAGTCCATTATTGCTCACGATAAATATTCAATAAATATTGGCTGATGACCATTCAAAAACGCATTCTAGATCATACTAAGAAAGATGATTTCCCAGCTTAGGGACCTCACTGTTAGGGACTTCAAAACAGCCGGCAAGGTCTCACTTTATGATATGCCATCTTTAACTTTGAAAGCATCTAAAAGAATGAGGACAAAGGTCAAACGATGTGGTTGGAAAGGGAGATGAGCAAGATTTACTGTTATTTCACTGCTAAGGGACACTGTAACCTTCAGGTACTGTGAATATAGGGTTTTTTTCTTCTTTCTTTCTTTCTTTCTTTCTTTCTTTCTTTCTTTCTTTCTTTCTTCTTTCTTTCCTTCCTTCTTTCTTGTTCTTTTACCTACAGCACTGCAATGCTAGTTTTTACTGAGGAGCAAGTCCTTATAATTTTACCAAAACTTCTGAGATTCACAGTGGCTTACCCATTAAATTTCTGGATCAGTGAGTGAGACAGATAAATAAAGTAAGAAAAACTAGAAAAAGAAAAAATGGAATTTCTCTACCTACCTGTCTCTGTGGCCAACATCCATGTTTCCTCTACAAAGAAAGGGATTATCTTTCTAAAACAGTCAACTGAATTAAGTCAGCCAGAACTTAGATTCTTAGAACTTGGGCCTCTGCAAAGAACAACTCTGTTCCATTTTGCCATCTACACATTACCACACCTCCATGGCACTTCCTCTCTCACTCCTGGCAATAGCACAGCCACACAGAGCTTTCTTATTCATTCTAAGACATTCTGCACACTATCAGGCATCCATGCTTTCCCAGTGGCAGAGTAATGATCCCTGAAGATGCTCTAATCCTCAGAATATGTAATTATGTTGTCTCATGTAGCAAAGGAACTTTGCAGATGTAATAAGGTTAACAACCTTGAGGTAGATAGATCATCCTAGATTTGTCAGGTAGGTGCAGTCTGATCACATGGGTCCAGACAACCAGACAGATGTCAGCGTGAGAAGGACACTATCTGCTGTTGCTGGCACTGAAGACAGAGGAAGGAGACCACGAGCCAAGGAGTGCAGCCTCTTTTAGCTGGAAAAGGCACAGAAATGCATTGTCCCTAGAGCCTCCATAGAGAAATGCACCCTGCCAACCTTGACTTTAGCCCATTAAGACCCATGTTAGACTTGGGATCCACAGAATGATAAATAAGTTCATATTGTTTAAGCTACCAAGTTTGTGGGAATTTATTATAGCAAATACAGTCCTATATGTATTCTTGCCACCTAAAACACTCTTCCCTGCCTTGACTACCTGGCCAACATTTTGTTCCTTTAGGTCTCTGTTCAAATATCACCTTCTCTATGAAGACATCCCAAGGGCCACTCTTCTGTCAGGTTCTGTGGGTCACTCCAGCCCCTTTGTTCCCAAATCTCTTTATATTCACCCCAGTTGGGCATACTGTGATTACTGTTATAAACAGAACTCCATCATCTTCCTATACTACTTTCCTTGGTGACAGAGACTATATGTTTTCATCTAAACACTGGGTCTATCTTGCACGTAACAGATACTCCATGGTATCTGAGTGAACGAGGGAATGTTTAAAAAAACTGAGGTCACAGGCTTTTAAAAGAAGTCAGGGCAAATATGAAAAGAAATCAGGCTAGAACAATGTAAAACTATTAGTAAAATACCAAAATATGATCTAAACATCCATTTTTCTAAGTTTATAATCTGCCATGAATCACTGCTACACTAGTGTAACACTTAGGGGGGAAAATGAATGAGCGTTTAATGAACTCTTACAAATTATCATCCTGCTAAATTTAACTACTGAGTAGGAGGGGGAAATTCTCTTTTCTGTGATGAGCTTTGCACTCTCCACCTCAAGTCGTGGGTGACAGATTTGGGGTTCCTAGTGCCCTTGACTTCACCTTTAGGGTGTGGTTGGCCAATTCAGGGTCTCCTGGAAGACTTGTTACAATGTGTTGTCTGGGGTCCTACCCTAAGAGCATCTGATTCAGCAGGTCTGGAAGGTGGCTGTGAAGTTGCATGTTTAACACATTTCCAGTGATTTGGAAGATGCCAGCCAGAAAACACACTCTAAGAACCACTGATCTAGGGCAAGGCTTACCCCAGGCCTCCGGTTCTGACCACTCTGACTTCTCTGGACAGTCAAAGGAGTCCTCACTTCATCCAGGCACTGGCCAGCATCCCTTGGCCAAAGTACCAGGTAAAATGATTTCCTTCCTCCCCTCCCCCAGCACGAGAGATCTCTCTTATGGAACGGAACTCTCATTTCAGCTTCAGTTTCCCCAGCGCTAATCCTCTCCCGCTGACATTGCAACACCTCTCGCTTGACTGGAGCCCAGAGGCTGATCATTAAAACAGACCAGCCATGGCATCCAGGCCCTGGGAAGCAGTGGGTTATCAGACAACCCAGGGAATCTAACAGCCTAGAGAGCAGATCTGATGAGATCACATTATAATTGGGCAACTGTGTCCTGAATGCTTTGAGCTTAACTCAATCAGAAAGAAAATATTAACTTCTTTACATAGAAACCAAACGTTTCTAAATGGGTGAACCATTTACATAGAAATAAAACATTTCTAAGTGGGTGAACTGTTTCTAAAATATAGCTAAAAATTCCCTCCTGATTCTGCATGGCCTAGCAGTATTATTTACATCTGGAAACAAGGCAATAGTAACCTATTCTCATTTCTCAGTGCTTAGATTGACTGTGCTCTTTCAGACTCAAGATGGTCAAACTCCTCCCCAAAAAAGGCACCCCACACACTTGCAATTCCTTCCTCCCCACTTCCCCCCGCCCCAGCAAACAAACAGACAAACGAAAACAGTGAGATAAAGCAGAGGTTCTGAGAAAGAACAAGGAACATCATCCCAGAGATTACGGGGGGTCGAGCCTAGCCAGAGCACAGTTACCTGCAGAATGGGCAGAGGGGCAAGCCAGAGTCTCTCTCAGACTTCTCACCAATGGCTCCCCAGGGCGGGTGGACAAAGATCTTCTATGGCTCTGATGGACATCCAAGTACTTCATGACTGGGTCAGTAGGGTACCCACCAGCCCTAGATCACTGACATTTGAGGCCTTAGACATAAGGGACCTGGGCATCAAAGCAAAAGAGTCCAAATTTCACTGCATTCCGAACTGCAATAAATTATTTTTCGAACTGGCTGCTTTTTGTTCTCACCTATCCAGCATTGACCTGGGCAAGAAAGCCTTACTTCCTGGGAGTTAAACCTGAAATGGGCCTTGCGGCTTTTAGGCCTCTGAGGATTGAATATTTACAGCTGCATTTCAGCTCCACGCTCCGTGAGTGAATAAGAAATGTGAATTTTTGCTGTTGATTCCCAATAGTCCTGAATTCATAGAACTGAACTTTCCAGTCATTTGAATAATATTTTTAAATGTATTCAACATTACATTCAAATTCCCTTCCCAGGATGATGTTTTCATTCCAGACCAGCCACCACCGACCTCCACAGTCGGCAGAATTTTCAGACACGCATAAATGTAAGTGCACACACAGCCATTTACCCTGGTGAAATTTCACGTACACAGGGGGATTATTTTTAGTTAAGGAGCCCAGTCAAAACTTTGTATAAAGCAAAATCAAGCGAGAGCGAAATTGGTAGACAAAGTGATGATGTTCTTATTTTTTTCATCTATTTTTATATTCTTTTCTAGACATTTCTAGACATGAGTCAAGAGCCGTAAACGCCTTAATGGAGACAGTTTTGATGATAATGGTGGCAACATCAGTAGTCAAGTTATTTCCTGTTTTGTTCAATATAAAATCCATATGTAGACAAGATCACATCTATCAGATAATTGTCACTTTCCAAACATGTCAGAGAAAGTTAGTTTGCCTATCTGGAAAAGGGAAAAAACAAAGCATTCATCAGATACATAAGTATCAAACAAAAATTACTGATCATCTACTAGAATGTATTACTTGCTAAGGGTTGAGACTTGGTGTGTCTTTTCGATGCTGTAGCCCTGGCACCTACAACGATGACTGGCACGTAGTAAGTGCTCAGTAAAATCCAAGCTTACACACTGCAGTGTGGCTAACTAATCAATATGCTAGACCATATCAATCAGCAATTGCCACAATCATCCACAGATCATATAATAATAAGCATTTCTTTCTTACACGTCTGTCGGTTGGTTAAGAGTTTGGCTAATCTAGATTGGCTTCAGCTGGGTTCTGGTCAGCTCTCCATGTCTGTCATCCTCTTTGGGTCCACCAGAGCCTGAGCAGTGATCTTCTCCCAGAGAGAGGGAAAGGAGTCCAAGAGGCCAAGCCAAACCACAAGCTCCTTTCAAGCTTCTGCTTTTGTGTCTGCTAATATCCCACCAGCCAAAGCAAGTCACATGGCCACACCCAGCATCCGTGAGATGAGGAGGTACACTCCTTCCATGGAGGTAGAGTGGAGAGGGAGCAAGTGTCTCCCATAGACCAGCATTTCCAAAACTTGAATTAGGTTCTTTCCTTTCATTTTAAAGAAAACAAAATTCCTCAAGGACCTCTACGTTTGGCCAGTTATTTTTATTATAATTCACTTAAATATATAGAAATATAAAATGACATATATACCTTGCACTGGTAGTCTTACACCACTATTAAAGCAAATGTACGAACTAAACCCAGACAAAACTGCAAAGCCATTAAAATTCAAAATACCATTAGTGCATATAAAGGATTATGATGTTTCGTTGAAACCAAATGGCTGCTTTCAATTTGACTTCAGTGCTGACTTCTACGGTCCAGTTTCCATTGCATTCATTGTGCCTACCCTGCTACATGCCATATGAAGACCCCATTTCCCAAACACTTTTCTCTCTTCTAAAAACAGCACCCAGTGATATCATTTGGTCTGCACTTGATGCAAACACAGTATTTTTATATTAAGCCTGCTTTTATTTTTTCTCATTAGACCATGACAATTAATTAATTTCTATTCAGAGCCAACGCTTCAGAAAACCCAATGCGCCAAAAATAAGAGAAGGATTAATTCTTGTGGTGTTAAGTATCATCACATGATTCAGAATAAGTAGATAAACGGCCATATTTTTAAGACTATTATTTAAATGAAACCTCAAAATTTTTAATCACTCATGGGAAACCCCCAGAGAAACACAGACCTCAGGTAGAGAAACACCGAGAAAGCCCACCCTCTCCAATCTACCGCTTTCTATCCACAGTGCATTATAAAGCCACTCTGAGCACACCCTCGTGTTCTGGGATCCACACCTCCATCTGCCGCCTCTCCATTGTTATTTAGAGTTACCAAAATGTCCACCACAACCCCAAGCCATGCTCTAAAAACTCGAAAGTATTCTTGATAGACTATCTAAGACTAAATAGCCAAAAAGATTAGGAAGAAGGAGGCCTGCAAAATACACCGTCATTTCGTCATCATGGGTAGACAGCTGTCAATGTCTGCCTTCCCAGCATTCACCAGAACTACCCTTTACCCCTGCTTGCAGTCTGGGTGGGCCTTCTGGTTATGGGATAGACAAAATGACCCAGCCAACTTGTTCTTCCAGGAATTTGAATCTCCAGGGAAAGAATGTCCGGATGGAAATGACTATAGCTGGTTCATCCTGTTGTGAGTCCTGAAAAGTCTATCCCTTAGTTGCTCAATATTCAGAACCCCAAAACTGCCCAACCTCCTTTCTTTTTTTTTTTTAATTTTATTTTATTATATTATGTTAATCACCATACAGTACATCCCCAGATTCCGATGTAAAGTTTGATGCTTCATTAGTTGCGTATAACACCCAGTGCACCATGCAATACGTGCCCTCCTTACTACCCATCACCAGTCTATCCCATTCCCCCACCCCCTCCCCTCTGAAGTCTTCAGTTTGTTTCTCATAGTCCATAGTCTCTCATCCAACCTCCTTTCTGAGGCCAAGTTATACACCATTCATGTTTTTCCTTCCATTTCAGGGGCTGCAGGATGGCCTTCCAGTGGATTCCTTTTTGGCTTAAGTAACCAGAGTTGGTTTCTGTACCCCAACTGATAAATATTCTGACATGAATTTCTAAACATAAACAATCTCAAACAAGGCAATGATTACACGAACAAATGCAACTGTGTTTGCCTTTAGGTTCCCAAAACAGAAGTGATCTCATCTCCAAATGCTGTTTATGCTGTATATTCAGCTGCTGCAGCCCTGGGATTAACTCTTCCTCTTCCTCTTCCAGCCCAGAGCTCTAGGAGCTCCCACCAACAGAAGAGAGCACTGACAAAGGTCACTCGCCCACATTGTCAGGGCTCAGGGCAAGGGTCACTGGATACTTGCGTCAAACAGATTTATGCTCCTCTAACCCATTCCCAGACCCCTCAAATGGGTGCACTGGGGCAAAGAAAGCTGAAGAAGAGCCAATGGATAGTTTGCCACACCTCCCTGGCACAACTAGGTTCAGGTCTTCCAAATGCAACTAATACCTGCTGAATCACTTTATATTCTTTCATTCTTTGTTTGAACATTGTTCCCTCCCTTCCTCCCTTGTGGAGCCCTCTCCACTTCTACAATTGATACAGGTCAAAAGCAAACACCATTCCACAGACAGACAGCCCCTTTGGGATAGGGAATAAATCTCACTGACTTTCAAAACATCAGGGTCAATCACAGAGTCTGCATGCTCGATGAACTTGTTCGTTTTGCAGGATGACTGACATCAATTACGCCTTCAATCCCAGAATGTACATAGGCACTTCTGGATCACCACTACTACTACCATCATCGTCATCATCATCATGGCAAATACTGATACAGCCTCTACCCTGTGCCAGGCTCTGTCCTAAGAATCTACGTGTATTAACGTCTGATCTTATAACAGCCCTAGAAGGTAATCACTATCATCATCCTAATTTTACAAATTAGGAAACAGTCTAGAGATGTTAGGTAACTTGCCCAAGTTCACCCAGGTAGAAAGTAGGAGAGTAAGGATTCAAAAACAGGCTATCTGGCCACAGAGTCCCTGCTCTTGGCTACTATACTGCACTGTTCTGACAAGAATATGCCAGTTCAAGTTCACTTCAACGCCTGAAGAGTGGAGACCCTGCCTTTATTCTCCATACCACCTGCTATAGCAGGTGCCAATTAAATGGCTCAAGATGGACACGTTTCACTCCTATTCCTTCCAACACCTGCTACAAAGGGACTCAAGAAACACTGAAGGAAAAACATGACACGTGCATTATAAACATATTGTACCCTGAATACCTCAGATGCCTACCCAGTCTTATATTCATAAATTACAGCTATTAACCAAGTCCACTGAGAGACACTTAATGAAATGTAACACACATTAAGCCAAAGCTGAAGTCACTCTTGGAACAACTTATTTTTGGATGACATGAGAATATTTATTATTTTTAATTTTATACCTAAAAATAGACAAATGGAAGAAGATACAGGTACTGCACTTCTATAAGATGATGATGATGATTTTGAGAAGGAAAGGCTTTTTATAAATTGTGGCTTGATGGGAATTGAAACAGAAACTTCAACACCACTTATTGTCATTAATACTGCAACTAACCAAGGGGCACCTGGGTGGCTCAGTCACTTAAGTATCAGACTCTTGTTTCCGCTTAGGTCATGATCTTGGGGTTGTGAGATCGAACCCCACATCAGGCTCCGTGCTGAGTGTGGAGCCTGCTTGGGATTCTCTCTCTTCCTCTCCTTCTGCCCCTCCCCCTGTTCAGCCTCTCAAATAAATGAATAAATCTTTTTTAAAAAATACTGCAGGGGTGCCTGTGTGGCTCAGTTGGTTAAGCATCTGCCTTCGGCTCAGGTCATGATTTCAGGGTCCTGGGATTGAGACCCTCATCAGGCTCCCAGCTCGCAGGGAGCCTGCTTCTCCCTCCCCCTCTGCCCTTCCCCCTGCTTGAGTGTGCGCACTCTCTCTCTCTCAAATAAATAAAACCTTTAAAAAAAAAATACTGCAACTAACCAATTAAAGGAAAAGCTAAATCAACAGCACTCAGTACAAGTAAATAGACACATTTAAGAGATTAATCCTAAGATAGTTCAACTTAGCAAAGTTGGCCCTTAAGAGCGAAATAAAAGGAAAAGAGTTTTTTTAATTTAAGTGTTCTCTAGAAACAAAATATCAAAATTAAAAACAATTTCTAAATATTTTATTTTATCTCTTGCATGAAATACCAGAAAGCATCTGTACTTCATTTCTTGTGAAATGTAATTCAACAACTTCTGAGTTTTATCTCTCTCAGTTGTCCCATCCTAGTAAACAGCCAAACACCTGCACAACTGCTCAAGCCAGCAGAGGTACAGAGAAGGGAAAAATACATATATATATATCCTTAGCCAGCTAGCCACACTCTCTGACAACTAAGCCAAGTTTTTTGCTTTACTGATGGTATGATATCCACAAAATTACCTGCCAAACAGGAACACACCCTTTCCGTCACAAATGTTTGAGCCAGTGTCCAAAGTTAATCAGTGGCACTGGGAAGTGCCCTTGCAAAGTGTCCAGGACTGAAGGATTCCCTTCATAGAAATTCATCCTTTATTCTTTGGTGCTTTGTTTTTCTGTACACGTGTCCTCATCTGCTCATGCACCCACCCATTCAACCAGCATTTACGGAGAACCTGGGCCTGCTTCAGCTTGAGATTTCTTCAACTGAATCCAGCCTATGATAAAATATCAGATACAACAATTCTTCCCAGCCTAGCAAACAACCAAGAAACCACAGGCAATGGACTCCACAGCCCTGGAAAAATGAAAAAGCTAACAAGCAGAATGGGCTTTGGGGCCTGAAGGGGGAGTGGAAAAAAAGAAAGAAACAGTTGGAAAGATGCTCTCCAGTCCCAAAATAGAAATGCTGAGAGGTCACAGCAGATTTCAATCTGCTAATCTGCAGAGTCACATTACTTTGTTCTGATACGAATCAGAGCGGTATTGTTTCATATCCGCCATGTATTTCCACTGCCCCAAACACAGGCACCACCTCCTGATAAAGCCCATCTGCAGGCTACCTGTTACCTCCTGGGAAAAGAGGGGGTGAGACAGAGGGATAGTGGGTGGGCTACCTGTTACCTCCTGGGAAAAGAGGGGGCGGGACAGAGGGATAGTGGGTGGGGTGGGGCTGTGAACAGCTCCAGGGACCACTCAAGCCCCTGCCCAGCTACAGGCAGAGCTCCAAGGAATGTTAACTTCAAACCTGTGGGAGGTTATTCCTCCAAGTTCAAATGCATAAATAACAACGCTGAGGGCTCTCTCGAGTGATTAAATGGGAAACACCAAGGGCAGGGGAGGGGCATTAGTCTTTTGGAACTCAGCTTCTGCCCCTATCACCTGCATTCTAACTCTTGACCCCAACTCCCCCCCGGGGCTACAAAAGTTATCTATTGGACAGCTAATATTACAAACATCACCACCACCCTCCCTCAAAAAAACAAAGAAACAATCCAGGACATTTCCACCCAATGGCATTTCCAAGTAGATAGTGTCATGGGGTTTTTCTTGACAATTTTAAATAATTTTATAACTATGCATGGCTCTCAATTATTCGTAGGAAGATAAATAAGTCTCTAGAAAACCCATGAGCATTCTTTCAGCTATTAGTTTCATTTTCTGTACCCAACACACAGTTGCTAACAAGAGGTACAGAGAGTCATTTTTTTTCACATTCCCTTTCCCTGAATGATCAGGCCAATAAATACTGAAATGATCAAAATGCAGGCAGCACAGAGAAGTCCAAAAAGAAACATCGCAGGTCACATAATCTGGAATTACCATGAGGACATAGAACTGGAAATGATTCTTGCCTCATGAAGGCCAGCACCCTCCTCACTCCTCCTAAAATGTATTTTATGAATTGGGTGGTGGTTTCCTAGGACCTTATGCATTTGCTGTGAAGATCAGTTTAAGCTTTTTGCCTAAAATGAGAGGTTTGTATCTCTCATACCACCTTGCCATTAATTAGAGCTTTGTTCAGTAGTTCTAGAATCTTTACTGAGCCCCTACTCTGTGAGTGGCATGGCTCTGGACCTGGAGGACACAGCCGGAACAAGACACAGCTCTGCCCTTGTGAAGTTTAGGACATAGCCTGAGGGGCAATCATTAACTACATCAATAGCTATTTAATTACAATTGTGACCCTAGTTTTTAAAGAATACAACTTGTGGGGCACCTGGGTGGCTCAGTCGTTAAGTGTCTGCCTTCGGTTCAGGTCATGATCCTGGGGTCCTGGGATGGAGCCCCGCATCAGGCTCCCTGCTCTGCTGGGAGCCTACTTTTCCCTCTCCCACTCCCCCTGCTTGTGTTCCTTCTCTCACTGGCTGGCTCTCTCTCTGTCAAATAAATAAATAAAATCTTAAAAAAAAAAAAAAAAGAATATGACTTGTGAAAAACATTTCCTTTCAAGACTTGCAGTTTGGGAGAAGAGGGAAAGTCAGCAGTGAGCGTTAACCTCTCACTGTGAGGCATGTCTGAAAAGGAATCTTCTACCTTTCTTATACTCTGAGAAAGTGACGAGTTTTGTATCCCCAGTCACCTGTGCAAAATGCACAAAATGATGTTAAATCAAAATATTAAAGAAAAGTCTTCAACCATTGCATATTTCAGAGAGTCCTCCTATGCACAGCCCCAAATTATGAAGGAGGCATTGGCCTGAGGCTTGTCCTTGATGTAGTCCTTCTGGAGCTCCTGTAACACCTTGTTCTGACCCCCTCTGACCTCCTCCAAGCTCTACCCCTCTCCATCCATCACAGGACACCTACGCCCAAGCTCATTTCCACTAATTCCGGCAGAAACATTAGAGGACAATGTAGGTATTAAGTGACAATGGCCTAGGTCTGAATTATTTGCATTTTAAAGGAGGATTCCAGGGGCGCCTGGGTGCTTCAATCAGCTCAGTGTCTGTCTTTGGTGCAGGTGCTCAGCGGGGAGTCTGTTTCTCCCTCTTCCTCTCCCTCTGCCCCTGCTCATGTTCTCTCTCTCTCCCTCAAATAAATAAAAAAATATCTTAAAAAAAAAAGGGAGGATTCCAGGAGACTAAGAGAAATTTTTCAGATTCTAGAAATTAAAATGATAAAATGCTGTCTGCTTGACCCAACAAATCTTCCCTTCCGTAGAGAGTCCTCCAAACTGTTTGTGCAATCTTAACCCATAAGGAGAAATGGGTCCACTCCCTGAATTCTCCCTCGCATACGTGCGAACTCTTATTTCTATTTGTGCTTATTTCGAGCACACTAGCCTCTAGAGCACCTAAGGTGACAGGGAAGCATTTGAAGCTATTTTATTTTATTTTATTTTATTTTATTTTATTTATTTTAAGTCAAAAACTTTATTTCAAAAATCCTCATAAGCAAAGTTAAGTTGGGAAAAAGAATTCATAGTATACATGACAAAAGACTAATTTAAAAAGGGAAAGTAGGAAATGGGGCCAAGGGTATGAAAAGAATGCTGAGGAGAAAAAATAGCAATTGATTGGTAAGTATCTTAAAAGACGCTCATTCTCAGTATTGATATTAAAACAACGGAAAGCGTGGCACATCCATACAATGGAATACTCCTCAGTAAAAAGAAATGGACTGAAGCACCAATATACACAAGCATCTGGATCAATCTCTAGAGATTATGTTGAATAAAAAAAGCTAACACCAAAAAGTTGAACACCTTGATTGCATTTGTGTCACGTTCTCTCTCTTTTTTTTTGTTTTATTGAGATGTAATTCACATACCACACATTTCACCCAACATATACAAGTCAGTGGGTTTTTCTTTTTAATATATTCACAGTTTTGCAACTATCACCACAACCTATTTTGAGAACATGCTCACCACGCCAGTAAGAAAGCTACCTACCAGCAGCCCATCCAGTTACCACCCCCCTTCCCAAGCTTTAGACAACCACCAGTCTACTTGCTGTCTTTCTGTGTTTGCCTACACTGGATCGTTCTTACAAACAGAATCACGCAACACATGGTCTTTTGTGACTGGCTTCTTTCACTCAGCATGTTTTCAAGGTTCCTTTATCCTGTGGCCTGCAGCCGTACTGCGTTCCTTTTTATTGCCATTCCAAAATGTGGTAGGGAATCAACAACCAATTCTCCAATTTTCAGACTCTTTGATTCTCTGACACCAGCTGGGTATCCTACAGTTAAATTCAATTCTGACACTAACTACTAGAGGTAGCGTCGGACTCCACAGGTTTTTTATTTTTATGGACTACCATGTATTTATTTATTAACTTTTTAAAAAATTCTAGTATAATTAACAGAAAATGTTATATTAGTTTCAGGTGTAAAATTCTCTCCATGACTCAGTGCTCATCACGATACATGTACTCTTAATCCCCATCACCTATTTCACCCGTCCCCCCCATCCTCCTCCCCTCTGGGAACCAATTTCTTCCCTATATTAAAGAGTCTGCTTTTTTGTTTGTGTCTTTTTTCATGAAGCCATTTTAAAACAAAAACAGATTCTAAATCGGCAGTCTATCGGGACACCAAACTCAGATCACAGATCATTGGAAAAAACGTATCCAAACATTTAACTCTGCTATGGCATTTTTCTCATCCTTTAACTGTGTTCTTTTAAGTGATACAGAATCATTCTTGTCCCAAACACACACACACACACACACACACACACACACACGCACGCACACAACTGCCCTTATATGACCATGATATAATTTCCCTTCAACAAGGACTTTCCAGGAAGAGACTCTCATTAAGTACGATGAGGAGTTTTCTTTCTGAATCATCACAACCGCCTCCTGATACCTGGTATTTTGAATTGTGAAATAATATAAACCAGATTTTAAAAGTTAAACACACATCTTTTCAGCAGCCTAAGCCGTATCATTTGTACGCACTCCTCCTGATTAGAGAAATCCGTACTCAGGACCACATTCCACATACTGGGTCACCACACCTCACAGTCCTGCAGCAGGAACCAGCCCAATGAAAGAGGGAACAGAAATACAGACTATAGGGCTACACCGAGCCACATCTAGCAAACAGACTTCCCCTTTCATGTTACAGGGCCTGCGGCTCCTGCCCTTCTACCTTTCCTCATCTAATAATATTATTTTCCATCTGGCTTCACAATGCCAGAATCCTTCCCATCACATGCACCACACCTGTTCTGTTCTGGAGAACTGCATTTACATTTCCAGTCCTCCACTTTTACCTGTCTTGTTCTACACGATTGGCTTTATTTTCCGGTGTTTTACCCACAATCCCACATGAGAACTAATTTCGTGATCTACCATGATCCAAAGCCCAAAATGTTTAAAGGTCAGAGAAATGCCACTTCGTGCATTTACATGCCAGGTATGCTCTGGAGAAATACATCAGGCTCATCAAGAGGCTGGACACCAAGTGACAGGTGCCAGGCCAAGAGTGATCAGGGAGATCTCATGCTCCAGCTTAAATCCACCTGTGGCTGTCCAGTACAGCCAGAAAAAATTCCACTCTTTACATGGCCTACAATCCCTGGCTGACATGGTCTTTACCTTCATCTCCAGCCTCAGTGCACATCCTATCCCATTTCTCTCTTCAAGCCACTCTGGCCTCTCTCCTATTCCCTCACATAAGCCAAGTTGTACTCTGCCACAGGGCCTTTGCACTTGCTGTTTTCTCTGTCTAGGATGTTCTTCCCACTACTTTTAAAAGGCTAGAGCTGCTTTTGTCTTGGATCTCAGCCTAACAGTTATCTTCGAGTCCCCAGAGAGGCCTTCCCTGGCTACCCAATCTAAAGTCACCTTCCTACCCCAGCCCGGTTACTCTCAATTCCATCACCTTGCTGAATTTCCTTAAATCTACTTATTATTTCTGAAATAATCTAGTTTTTTTTCCATAGTAGCTGTCCAATAATATTTGCATGACAAGATAATTAATTACTAAATTAACTTGTGTTTCTTCTCTTTGTATTTCTCTCTCCCTTGTTCTGTGAAAGTAGTCAAGCCAAACTCTCTTGGAAAAATCTTGCTTTTCAAAGTTCGAAGTGAAGTTTCTAACAAGATATTTTCCTTCCTGATGCTTTCCCCCAAAACCTGAGTTCACTGAAGATATTAGCTAAGTGCCCTTAAAGACAACAAAGGGATACGAGTAAAAATTAACTGACACTGGCAAAAAGAGAATGGAGTGTGGCAGAGATAGCTGACCAGCCACTGAAGATTCATATTCCTTTCCCATGGCATAGAACTGATGCTGGAAAGTGGCCGCTTAGCCACAGACACATTTCCCAGCTCCCCGTGCACCTAGGTGAGGCCGTGGAGTAGTTTTCATCAATGGAAAGTGAGAGGAAGTGTTGTGTGTCACTATCTGGCCAAGAGTTTCATCCTCCATATTCTTTTCTTCCTTCCACATGGTGGGAAGCAAAGGACTTTGAGTCCCTGAAAGATGGTGAATTTGTAAGATGGAAATATCCCAGGGCCCCGAGTCAGTGCCTAGAGGGGAGCTGTCCAGCCAGAATATCTACAGTCAACAGTGCACGAGGAAATAAAATATATTTATTATGTTAAACAAAGGCATATGGGTGTGTTTCAACAGTTGTCCACCATGGCTAGAACAAGTTGGCTGGGGCTGGAAGACAAAATGAAAGGGAAGGATCTTACCACCCCCTAGTGACAATGTCCTAAGGACACGGCAAGGTGTGTGTGTTTGTGTTACAGCAAGAAGGTCTGAACTCTATGCCCAAGTCCCAGTATTTGCAATTAGAGGCCTTTTATTTGTGTTCCAAGTACCTTAACCATAAGCCTTCTCCATTCTGGTACAACACTGATAAGGAAAAGGGCCTCCAGAACAGCTAAGATTGTATTTTCAGTAGTCTGGAAGATGAGAGCTCCAAGTCAAATTTAAATTAATTTTTAAAAATAAACATGTAATATTTCTTACTTGTCTAAATTTTGGGACTGAAATTTCTACCTGCTACATTAGTTGAATAAATTAATAGAGATTAGCAATCCCACAGTCACAAAGACCAAAAAGCAAAAATAAAACACTCTTAACCCAAAAAAGTATAAAATTAATGAAATTCAGGGGCGCCTGGGTGGCAGAGCGGTTAAGCGTCTGCCTTCAGCTCAGGGCGTGATCCCGGCGTTATGGGATCGAGCCCCACCAGGCTTTTCCGCTATGAGCCTGCTTCTTCCTCTCCCACTCCCCCTGCTTGTGTTCCCTCTCTCGCTGGCTGTCTCTGTCTCTGTCAAATAAATAAATAAAATCTTTAAAAAAAAAATTAATGAAATTCAGCTAACCGCCATTCATCCCTGCTTGTGTTCCCTCTCTCGCTGGCTGTCTCTGTCTCTGTCAAATAAATAAATAAAATCTTTTAAAAAAAAATTAATGAAATTCAGCTAACCGCCATTCATCTAATGCCACAGCAGAGAGAATTTGCTGATTGGAGCAAGCACGTTGGGGGAGGTTGTGCAAGATGACGGGTGTACCAAAGGTCCTGAACTCACCTCCTTCCACAGACCCACCAAATCCTGATGCACATGGAACAGTCACCTCTAGAAAAAGACCTGATCACTAGCTGAGCAGCTGCTTCACATCAGCAAACAAGAAAAGAGCCACATCAAGATAGGGAGGATAGGCGGAGACCTGGTTCCACCATAAACTCCACCCACGGTTAAGCAACCCACAATCAGCAGGGAATTCAAAATCCAGAGCCTTTCCCTGAGAAACAAAGAGTCTGTATCCCACGATAGGCACCCCAGTTTTGAAGACCTGCACCTGAGAGAGACAATCCCCAAAACATCTGGCTTTGAAAAGCAATAGAGTGCACACCCACAAGACCAAAAGGCCATAGCAAACAAATGCTTATTGAAAGGCTTGCCTGCAGACTCGCTCACCCAAGGCCCAGGGCAGGAGCAGCCGTTTGAAAAACAACCAGACTTCTTGTCAAAGACAGTCATTTGCTAATCTTAAAGCCTCTCCCTGAGGGGACAAGACCTATCGGGGTACCCTCTGGGATGGAGGCGCTGGTGAGCACCATTTTTTCCTGTTCTCCCTCCCCCTTGCTAAGCCAGTGGGGCCTTTTCTTTCTTTTTTTCTTTAACTCCAGACTTTCTGTTTTTCTTGGCAGTTGCCATCTTTACCTTCCAAGCAGCAGGTGCCACCTCTTTTTTTTTTTTTCTTTTTCCTTGGAAGGTGCCATCTTCATGTTCTCCCTCTGACACACTCTGCAGCACCAGTATCTCCTAGAGTGGAGCTTTTGTACACATCTGGTGTCCCAGATTTTGCAGCTTCAGCCAAGGGGACACCCTTCGATCGCCTGGCTGTGGAGTCCGGCAGGGTGGAGGGGATGACTTGCATTCCTAGGTCCCATGGAACTATAACAATGGGAAAGAGTTCTTGGCAGGCTACCATCCCCAGGGTACTGCGCAGAGAGCAGACTGAAACACACTCCTGGTCTGTAAAAGAAACCTAGTTGTTTGTCTTGGAGCTTCAGGCTGAGGGGCCGACTTCAGGTCTGGCACACATCTAGAGGTCACCAAGGAGTTCTCAGGGAATGCAGACTGCCAGATGCCATCTTTGTGCTCTCCCTCTGCTTTGCTACGCTCACAGGTGTTTCTCAGAAAGGAGCTTATATACTCATTTGGAGCCCCAATTTTTGTGACTGTAGCCTAGGGGACACCTCCAAATCACCCGGTCTAGTGGCCAGCAGGGCTTATGCTTATGGTCCCATAGGACCGTAGATATATATACTGTCTCAGGATCTGACTTCCAATTGGCTTGAATCTAGGTACTGACTGATATCCTCCCCTTTGGGACGTGGTCAGGTTTTGGCACATCCCCAACAACTGGGAGCTATTAAAATAAAATAGACTGCTTGGATAATCACAAAGATTCAAGAAATAACCAAGAGCTAGAGCAGAGTTGAACAATAAATTTCATTGCCTACATGAGGCCACTTCTTCAAGACTGTGAAAGGAAGCTGTTTCATCTAATACATAGAAACAAACACAGAGAGTCAAGGAAAAAGAGGAAACAGAGGAACACGTTCCAAATGAAAAAAACAAAATAAAACCTCAGGAAAAAACCTTAACGAAATGGAGCAAAGTAATTTACCTGATAAAGCGTTCAAAGTAATGGTCATAAAGATGTTCACCAAACTTGGGAGAAGGATGGTGGGGTAAGTATATTGATATTTTGATATTTTTAAAACACCTTTATCTGTATTCCTGATGCACACTATTCAATTATTTAACAAATATGTATTGAACACCTCCTATGTGCCAAGCACTTTTCTACAAGCTTGAGATATATCAGACAAATCTAACAAAAATACCTCCCCTACGAAGCTTAGACTCACACAATAGTGAATATATATATATATATTGTTCATTGTTTTTAGAATAAACTGAATTGATGTATAAAACTGGTAAGATGATAAGACTTGGTTAGATTGGTAGTAACTTTCTAATATTACATAAAAGTAATCCATGTTATTTTTAAATTGTTAAATAAAAGCTCTGATTGCCAAATGAAACATACTGTTTTTGATTTAATGTACAAACAAAAACCAAATGGGGCCCTTAGAAGAAGTCAACATTAAGAAAACTTGACATAGACAATATAAATTGTTACTGCTGTTAGGTAAAATAAAAATAAAATATATGAAGGGAAGGACAATTTGAGGACAGTTTTGATGGGGAAAAAATAACCAAACAAAAAATCTTTGATATAAAAAGTCAGATAAGAAATGCAGTTCTGAGGGAGGTTGAGACCCCAGTGTCAGTTAAGAATACTTAATGCCAAGACTCTACAACCACTCAAAAAACTCAAGAGAAAATAGGCCAACCTTTCCATAAGGCCCAATGTCATGGGTCATCTCCACAGACCACTCCCAAAGGGAGAGAAGGGAAACTTAAGTCAAATCAAAAGAGCCCCGGAGTCAGAGCACAGCAGCCTCCAAATTAAGAATGTGTCTGACTAATAAGAACAGAAGTGCTTTGCCCTAGGGCTCAGGTTTGAAATAATCACCTTTTGTTATCCTGCCCACCTTTACTTTATTTCTACTCCCAACAGACAGAAAGAACCCTTTTCTCCTTCTCTCCTATATTCCCAATCTCATTCATTCAGGTGGTTACAATTATAATCTTTCAGGGGCGCCTGGGTGGCACAGCAGTTAAGCGTCTGCCTTCGGCTCAGGGCGTGATCCCAGCATTACGGGATCGAGCCCCACATCAGGCTCCTCCGCTATGAGCCTGCTTCTTCCTGTCCCACTCCCCCTGCTTGTGTTCCCTCTCTCGCTGGCTGTCTCTATCTCTGTCGAATAAATAAAAAATAAAATCTTTAAAAAAAAAAAACAATTATAATCTTTCATACGTTAAAGACACCTAAGTCCACAATCCAACCAGATCCCCATCCTGAGACCAAATTCTGATTTCCAGATCGACATCTCCACTTGAATGTCTCACAACACATGTTTATAACATCCAAAACTGAGGCCATTGTCTTCCCCAACATAGCCTGTGTCTCCTTCAGATGTTTCTCACCAGTAGCCTCACTATCCACCCAAAAACCTGCAGTCAGCCTAGGTATTTCCCCTCTCATTTCCACTTACATAAAAGCAATCCCCAATTTAAACAGTTGTTCCTCTGAAATTCCTTTAATACCTGCCCACTTCTCTTCATCTCCACTTACCCAATAGGGACCAATTGCTCAACCCAAACACACCCAAGGTTGCCAGAGCTCGGAGGACAAAGTCCAAAATTCTTTACGAAGTCTATAGTGCCCTACCCTCTTCTAGCTTCTTCATGGTCTGCCCCAACCTTTTTCAGGTTTCTGGAAGGTACCCATTTTCTTGTCATCTCAACTTTCACATATGAGGCTCCTGCTGCACTGATTTCTCTCCCATGACCATTCTCCTCTTGGCCAGCTCATTCATCTGTCTCAGCTCCCTGGCCTCTCAATACACATCAGGTGAGGTCTCTATACTCTGCTTCCATTGCACACTGTACTTTTCCTCCCTCCCATTTATTATAATAAATATAATTCATTCATTATGTAGTTATTTGTTCACTGTTTTCCTTGATAGATAATTTCAAAAGGGAAGAAACTGTGTTTGTCTTGATCCCTGTTGACACATAGTAGGAACATGATAGGTAATTGAAGAATGAATGGATAAACAACCTCATTTGCACTCATTCTGTAGGATTCTCTCTGCTCTGAACCTCCGCTCTTGGCTCAGCCTGTCCCCTGTGACGGCAACAGTTCACCCTCAGCACTCTATTAGTAATACACTAAAACAAACCCTCCATGAGTCCTTACAAATTAACCCAGAATCACTCACCACCCCCACATAACTTCAGATCATGAGTCTGCTTCCTCATTTGGATGTCCATCTCCTGAAAGGTAATTTCCATGTAATCCATGTACACAAAATCAGTGTTAAGGTAAGATGGTAACTCACAATAATGCTTGATAACTATATGGTGTTGCATACATTTTATTGCATTACCCATATTTAGCTTATTATCCATAAAGGTTAAATGCCTTGTTCAAGATCTCAAAGTTAGTGATGGAGCTGGTACTGGAATCCAGTTTCCTAGACTCCCTGCCCATGGCTCCTGACAACTGGTTGAGTCAGCCCTGTGCTGAGATCTGGGGGAAAGAAGTTTACCCAAGAAACACCCTACAGAGTGAAGGGCCACGTCACACCCATGGCCATAATTGAAATTTTAGTGGTATCTAAGGAAGGGGGTTTAGGGACAAAAGATATGGATAAAAGGGGTTCCTTTCCTACACCATCATCTTCTTGTCTTTCAACACCCAGTTCAAATGTAACTTCCTTCTCTGAACACTCCCAGGACTAACTGTGTTGCCCCCTTCAAAAAATATTGACTGGGTTCCATGCCCCTTGGTAAGACCCAAGAAAACAAAAAGATTGGGACTCCTGGCCCCCCCAAAGCCTGTGGTCTCCCCCAGAGCTTGTCTAATTCTGCTCCAGCACACATCTTACTGAGTATGAGTATTTGTTTATCTCCATCACTGAATTGAAAGGGTTTCAAGGCTAGAGACTTCATCTCTCCCCCAGAATGCCTCCCCCCCACTCTGAGTTCAGAAGAAGTATCACAAAAGGAAAGAGATGAAGGAGGAAGGGCAACAATCAAAGGTAAGTTTCGTGGTTTCACATAAAACCACAGGAGCCAGGACATTGGGCACTAGCTTCCTCCATCATAGGTTTGACTTTGTGCACAGGCATTTTAAACAAACTCCTAACTCCCCACTCCTTGGTAAGTTCCCTGAGGGTAGGAACCACATCAATCTAATTGCTGGAACCACAGTTTATCTAGCTTGCTCAAAGGTCACAATGTTCTACACATTTTGCAGAACTTAAATGGAATTCTAACCCATACATTAGGAAAGAGTTACTACATAATATGTGTTCATGTGATATGAAATTACAGCAGGAAACACACAAGCCCACAAAAATGAGCTGTTGAACTAAGCAAGATCATCTGCTTTTGCATATTAATGTTTTTAAATGTTGCGACTTCTTGTTCATTCATTTTGACATCTGCTAGTGCTTGCTGGCATAAGAAGCCATGGTAGTCACCTAACTTAATTCCATTCATTAGTTAACGTCTTTCTTTAACATTTGGAAAATACCATTCTTTGAGGCTGGGAAACAGAAAATTCCCATTCATGAAATCAACATTCTGAGGAAGCCTACATTGGGATTCATGGCTGTGAAAAAAAAAATCTCCTAGCAGTTCAGCCATTGACAACTCCATTTTTGCTGTAAGTGCCCAACAAAGCCTTCTGAATGCTGTAGAAGCTAGCAGGTGACCACAGCATGCTAAATCACATTGGCCTGGATCCCCAGAAGGAACCCTAAAGAAAAGATAAAGATAGGTCCTATGTCCTAAACTCAAATCCTAACCAAAAAACAACAATGTTGTGGTCTTAAGTTGTTGACCAAGTAGCCTCCACCCACTGGAGATGACCTCAGTCCACCTAAGTTAGAAAATCTTTTTTCTTAGAGGATAAGTGATTTTCTTGACATTACAGATAGAGATGAAATAACTAAAACTTAGTATATTCTTACGTTAAATTTAGGACTAAGTTTCTTACCATCAGGATACTCTGAATACATTTGACATTTAACTATTTATAAATTCTGAGAATATCTAACATTTAAGAATCTGATGAATTTTCTTTGTAATTTCAATTTAATATGTACATGACTTTAGACTTAACAGCCCAAAGATGAATGTGCATCATTTAATTTAGTATTTATTCATTTATTTAATAATTATTAGGCACATTCTTTGTACCCAGAACTTGAAGAATACAAAAGAGTTAATATAGCATTTTAGGGCTAAAAGGGCCCTGTTCTAAAGAAGTTTATGTACCAGTGTGTTATGGGTTGAATTGTGCGTCCCCAAAACTTCCTACATTGAAGTCCTAATGCCCAGTATCTCAAAAAGTGATCTTATTTGGAAACAGAATCATTGCAGATGCAATTCAATTAGGATGAGGTCATACTAGAATAGGGTGGGCCCCTAATCCAATATGACTGGTGTCCTTCTAAAAAGGACAGCACCTTAATCTCTGATTTTGAAGCTCCAGAACTGTGAGACATTAATTTCTGTTGTTTGAAGTCACCCCGTTCATGGTACTTTGTTACGGCAGCCCAAGCAAACAAATACGGCTGGTTCGTTACCCCTTGCCTCTTAGCTCCAAGCACAGCTTTCTCTTTTCTGCTCTGTGATGCCGAGGCTGGGACTGCAAAATTTATTTCATTTACTCCCTTGTCAGCTGGTGTCTCCTATGGCTGTGCCAACACAAGGCCCTACAGGGAGAGTGGAAGGCAAGAGGAGGGAGAAGGGACTTCTTTCTGGTGTCTAGTTTCTGCTGACATCATACCCCAGCTTTTCTCTACCCTCCCAACACCAGCCACCCCAAATCCCCTCAGATGTGCTAGCAGCTGGGCCACACCCACCTGGCAGTCAGACCCCTCTCTGCAGTCCCTCAGCAGCCAGACTTCGCACCACCCCAGGCCCAGCCCTGCCCTGCAGGGCGCCTCCCCAGAGCTCCTGGTTCTCTTCATTCTGCCCTTTTCCTGCTACTTCCCCTGGGTGACTTCAGCATTTCCTTTTGCTCTTTCAGATTTCCAGCACGTGTGGAACCAATTCCTTGTATGAAATCCCTGCTATCTGAATTACCTAGTGTGGTCTTGGGTTTTCTGACTAGATCCTGACTAATTTAGTTTGCAATCCCCATGAAGAGACAAATATATAAGAATTCAAAAATATAAGCAAGTCAAGATTTACAATAAATAGTGTTAGTAATGGTACAGGTAAACATTCTCAATTTGATGTTGCTGAGAATATAAATGAATTCATATTTTCTGCAGGGGAGTTTGGCAGAATAAATCAAAATGTAAAATATACACAGTTTGAGCCCCAAAATCCCATTCCCAGAAATCTATCTTAAGAAACTAATCAGAAAAATGCTCAAGATTTATATACAAAATGCCCACTGTAATGTTGCTTATAATAGTAAAAAAAGAATCTAAAATAAAAATATCAACAAAGAACTTGTCAGTTAAATTATTTAATACACGTGTACACACACACACACAAACACACAGTGTGTCTTGGGTAACTATTAAAATAATGTAGGTCTGTCTTTCTCAACATGAAAATATATCCATATTACAGACTGTTAAGTGACAAAAGCAGATTTCCAAATACCAGCTATAGCATGAAAACAAAATATGGAAAAAACAGTAATTATTTCTGGGTAGCAGGAATTCAGGTGATCAGGCAAAGTGCCCATCGCTGGGGGCAAAGAGAAGTGTTCTATTAATAATAATCACAGGAATACTTAGAACACTGTTTTAATGTCAATACATACATTTTTAAGAGACCCAAATACATAAAATTTGAAAATTCCAAGTATTTAGGAAAAAAAGTAACCACCCTGCATTTATATTATTTAATCCAAATTTACAAGGGTATGCATTCTTTGATTTTTCTTATTTCTATTATTTCTCTTATTTCTATTATTTCTCTGTTACTTTGATTTTTCAAGGTGATCCTTATTCACTCAACAGCAAAAACATAATTAGCTCATTCATATGGTAGTTCTTTATTGATGTGTCTAATTTGTCAACCAAAGGGGAACAGAAAGCGGCCTAGAGTCAAAACTGCTTTAAATACTTTACCAATCTACTGTTTAAACAGCTAACACAGTATCTGCAGCTTGCAAAGAAACAAAGAAACAATGGAATTACCTCCTGAGACACAAACTCCTCACGCAAGGCAAGAAACATCCTCGTCCAGCCACATGGACAATGGAATCTATAAAAGAAAAATGACTACTGCACCCAAAATGCAAAACTGGGTATAAAAGTCCAGTGAGTGCTTTTGCTCCTGCCCTGGGTGTCTGCAGCTCACAGGCTGCCACTTCCCAGTCCCATGAATCTTTAGAACAGGCAGGAATGGCTGCTTACTGGGAAAAGACCACCGCCCCCTTACGTGAGCCCTCATCTTCGCTCCTTAATACAATTTCACTCACAAACCCCAAGTGCATACTAGAAATCTAAAAATAACATTGCTCATTGGAATTTAAAGGCTCAAAACTGAAAATTTCCCAGGCTTCACTCCAGTAATATTGAAAATGCAGATTCTTTTTTCTACACCAACAGAAGCTTGGGGAATTGGGACTAAAGGCAGTGAGGTCCAGGAATCCATCTGCTCCATGCTATCCTGGGGAGAAGCAGTCAATGCTATTTTGGAAGTTTCAAAATGCTTGGCAAGAGTCTTATAAAAGAACACAATGAACGCTAACATAACACCAGAGAAGTATCCAGGAACCAAAAACCACAAACCAGGTAGAATGAACCCAGGAGTCTTCAAGTCACCTGTAACAACCCTTGCATTTTGAGGTTTTACAGATTTTAACCAGCATCCTTTTTCCTGGTGGTAGTTCACTGATCATACAGAAGAATAAATTACAGCTTTAATTCATTATTTTCCCCATCATAATTTATTTATTTATTTTTTTTTTTAAGATTTTATTTATTTATTTATTTGAGAGAGAAAGAGACAGCCAGCGAGAGAGGACACAAGCC